>NC_058403.1:130340115-130552615 GCF_002201575.2 Neomonachus schauinslandi
GGGAGGGTCAGAGGGAGAAGCAGGCTCCTCGCTGAGCAGGGAGCCCGCCAGCAATTTATATTTGAACAAGCCCTCTCGGTGATTCTGATGCAAGTTCAAGTTTAAGAACCACTACTCGAATACTATATAGTCCTGGGCCCAAAAGCTACCAGGAACCAAGGAAGTTTTAGTGACCCCCTAACTTTTTCCGTCTTTCTCAGACTACAGGGAGGTCTTTTCTCCCAGGCAGAAATTTTACTGTAATGTCAAATTTACCAAGCTTTTTCTTCATGGTTATGAGTTTTTGAATTGTCCACCTTAGAATATAAAAATAATAGTTTTATTCCACTTTTGTTTATATCAATGATCCATCTGGCATTTGTTATGTACAAAAATAGGATTTAGTTTCATGGTTTGCCAAACAGCTAGTCAGTTCTCAAAACTGTATTACCGAACAATCCATTGTTTTCCCACTGAATTGTAATTCTACTTTTATCATATATTAAATTCTCCTACATATTGTCTATTTCAGATTCTCTTATTTTATTTTACCAACATGTCTGCCTAATTATGTGCCAAATCCAAACTGTTATAAGTATGGTATCTATAATACATTTTTACAATGGGTGGGACTAATGACTCTTTTACCCCAGAACATTTCTGGCTATACTTGAATGTATATTTTTTTAAAATTATTTTTGCAATTAAAAAATTATATTTTTTATTGAGGTATAACTAACCTAACATTATATGAGGTTTGGGTATACAGTGTAATGATTCAATACTTGTACATATTATAAAATAATCACCACAACAGGTCCAGTTAATATCTGTCACCAGTTACAGAATTTTTTTTCTTGTGATAACTTCCAAAATCTACTCTTTAGCTACTTTCAAATATGCAATATAGTATTATTAATCACTACGCTGTACACTGTATTCCCATGATTTCTTCACTTTACAACTGGAAATGTGTACTTTTTGACAAATTTGTACCTTTGGTAATCTATTTTTAATTTATGCATGTATAGTTTATATTTTTCTATGTTATTATTTTAAACTATGTAAACTATGTTAAGATGTTTACTATTTATTTTCCCCTAAAAGAAACACTTCCTTCATGTATTAGTTATAATTATATTTTCTTTTTTTTTTTTTAAGATTTTATTTATTTATTTAACTGAGAGAGAGAGAGAGAGAGAGAGAGTGAGAGGGAACACAAGGAGAGGGAGTGGGAGAGGGAGAAGCAGGCTTCCCGCTGAGCAGGAAGCCTGATGCAGGGCTGGATCCCAGGACTCTGGGATCATGACCTGAGCCGAAGGCAGTCGCTTTAACCGACTGAGCCACCCAGGCGCCCCTATATTTTCTTATTAATTCACAACTGCTTTTACTTTTATTTCCTTCCTTTTGTGTTCTTTAGATTTATTTTGCTGTTATATTCCTCATCACTTGAGATACATGTCTAATTCACATATCTTTATTCCTTTGGTTTAAGAGTATCAGGCTAAGAACTTCTAAGAGTATTGTTCTGGTCAAAATCAATAGGTTCTGATCAGCATACTTCATTGTTTTTTTTCTAAAAATTATGCAATTTCAGTTTAGAGTTCATTTTAGTACAAAAGTAAATAGAGTTTTCATATTTTGTGATAGATTTTCACTGGGGGTTGTTTTCTTTTTTTGTTATTAATTTCAAGTTTTGTTGCCAAAGAATGCAACCTGTACTTTTCCTGCTACATGAAATTTACTGACATTTTTGTTTGTGGCTACTGTAAAAATAAATATTGTATGGACACATTCATTTCATTCTCTGTTTATAGTACACAGATTTTGATATATATATCACTTAGATCTGACTTATTAAGTGTAAATAGGTTCTCTATATCCCTACTTTATAGTGAGTTGGACTGACTTATGAATGAGAAGAGGTACAAGTAATTTATTTACTGTTGCATTTCTATTTCTTCTTATATTTCCCCAGCTGTTACATGATAAAATCATTTTTTTTCTTTGGGGGGGTGTACAATGATTAAAGAAGAGTTTTCGTTGTGAATTGTAAACATTTTCACCATAAAATGTTCTCATTTATGTCATTCAATGCTATTTGCTTTAAATTCATTTTGTCTGATATGATTATTATTATACTTCATTTTTGTTTTTCCCATTATGTATGTGAAAATTGTTTTATTTTCAATCTCTTTCAGTTTCCTTTGCTTTAGGAGTTATTTTCTTAGAATAGGGCTGGTTTTATTTTATTTTATTTTATTTATTTTTTTAAAGATTTTTTTTTTATTTATTTATTTGAGAGAGAGAGAATGAGAGACAGAGAGCATGAGAGGGAGGAGGGTCAGAGGGAGAAGCAGACTCCCTGCCAAGCAGGGAGCCCGACGCGGAACTCGATCCCGGGACTCCAGGATCATGACCTGAGCCGAAGGCAGTCGCTTAACCAACTGAGCCACCCAGGCGCCCTATTTTATTAGATATGACTTCCCTTTCAGATCATGATGGAATAATTGATTCTACACATAAAACTGGATAAAGTATATGAAACATTAGCATGCAGTGTAGCACAGCATTGTAATTCTGACGTAAGTGTGGCGAGGGGGAGGATTGGGGAAAGGGGAAACTCTATGATACATGGTTTTCTTCCTGGAAGCACTCTTGAGAGCACATTGCAAAAAGGGGAAACCCAAAGCAGAATGCATTGGTCTTACTGGGTTGAGAAAACAGAGATCAGAGACTGTGGGACATTTGCAGGACATGTTACCTTTAAAGGAGGAAGCTTAGATAGAGAAAGAATTCCAGAAGTCTGCACAGAGGATCTGTGCTGAATACTAAATCGTACATGTATAGGATAAACCTTTGATAAGCCCAGCAAAGAAAAACTATCAGAGAAAGAACCACTACTGGGGGAATGTAAAAACTGCAGGAAGGTTTTATGAGGCTAGGAAATGTTCAAGTTCTGACTAAACAGACTGGAGAGAGACTGGTGTACACACGGGGAATTCGGTAGAAATCCCACAAGTGCCATGCCTTAGTAGCAGAGCTAAATTGGCCCTTGGGTAGAGGATACATTGGAATCATATTTTTTAAAAACCCTAAAAACAAGCACCAAATAGATCAAGATGATCCTGAAGTTATTTTACAGACTCTCAAAAAGTAACTCAACATTTCTTTAAACGAAGATCACAAAATTCAGAAATTCAACAACGTAACATTTAAAACGTGCAGGATTTAATTTAAAAAAACACAAATCATGTGAAGAACAGGAAAATTTTACCTACAACTAAAGATAGCAGAAAGGAATAATACCAATTTTTCATAAACTTCCTGAAAAAACAAAAGCAGAAATTTATATGAGATCAGCATTACCAAGATCCCAAAGCCAAACAAAGACACCATGAGAAAACTGCAGACCAATGTCCACCATGACCATAAGTACGAAAATCCTTAACACGATATTAGCAAATCATATCCAGCTATGTATAAAAGTCATAAAGATTAGACAGGAAGAAATAAAATTATCTGTAAGTGTAGAGGACACAATTTTCTACAAAATCCCAAACAATCTACAGAAAAGCTACTTGCACTAATAAATAACTTCAGAAAGGATATAAAAGGAAAAGGCCAATATACCAAAATCAATTATATTTTTACATACTGGGAATGAACAACTAGAAATTGAAATTAAAAGCAGCAGCATCTTTAAAATTAGCACCAAAAAACCCCACAAAATATTTAGGGATGAATATAATAAGTGGAATACCAATTATAATACTATGCTGAAAACTACCAAAAACTAATGAGAGAAATCTATAAATATCTAAATAAATGGAAAGATATACCATGTCTTTTGACTGGAAGTGTCAATACTGTTAAGATGTCTATTTTCCTAAAACTGATGTTCTAGATTAAATGCAATCCTAATCAAAATCCCAGCAAGATTTCTGATGAAATCACAAACCAATTAAAAAACATGAATGGAAAAGCAAAGAATTAAGAATAGCTAAAACAACTTTAATAAGAAAAGCGAAGTTGGAAGACTCATACTATATGATTTCTAGAGTTACTATCCAGGTATAGGAATGAAGACAACATAATATTGGTAAAAGACACCTAGATCAATGGAACAGAACAGAGGTTGGAAATAGACTTCACATATATGGTCAATTGATTTTTGCTAAAGTTGTCAAAGAAATTCAATCGTAAAACACAGTCACAAATGATACTGGAATAATTGCACATTCACTACAAAACAATGAACCCTGGACCTGTATTTCACACAATACACAAAAATTAACTTAAAATGGATAACATATCTAAGGCAAAAGCAATAAAATGTCTAGAAAATAAGTAGGATAAAATTTTGTGACACTGATGTATGCAAAGATTTCTTAGGATACAGAAAACAGGCAAATTAGGTCACAAAGAACTTGAATGCTAAGCAATCAAACAAAGAACAAAAGCTCAATAAGTCAATAAAGAATTTTTAAAAATCTGAGTTAGTATTAAAGTCAAATGGGAAAAATAGTAGAATAGATAAATTCTGTGTGACTTTATTCATTTTCTAGAGAACTAGGAATGTAACCTGTCGGGAGGAAATCTGAGGAAGAGTAAATGATTCCATGGAAATATAAACAAGTACTACACACAAAAAAAATACTTCACAGAATGCAGGGAAAAATTTGTTCTGATAATCACAACACTGATAAAGAGAAAAGCTGACATACCTAATCAAATAGAACAGAGCAGTGTCCCATACTGGTGGGGACACTGGAGGGTGGAAAATGGCAAATTCACTGCCGGTTTGGTGGTGCCTCAAATTCTGGTCTCCTCCAATGTGCCTATTTTAGTTACCTCCCAGAGTTCTCATATGGCTATTTCGTTCATTTGGATAAGCTTTTATAGCTGCATGCAGTGGGGCACAGAGTAGAGTGTGCTTGCTTCATTTTACCCGGAACCAGAACCTCTCTATTTGAATATTAAAAGTCATCTCAAACGAAAAATATCCAATGCCAACTCCTAATCCTCTCACCACTTTCCCGAATTTATCCAATAGCAACTCCACCCTTCTAGCTGCTCAGGGACCAATAGTCTGGGAATCTTCCTTGATTTTTTTTCCTCTCCTACCCGACATTTAGTCTAACAGCATATCCTACAAGTTTCACCTCAGAATATATTCATAATCTGACCATTTGTCACCAACTTTACTTACTGCACCCTGCTCTTCCATCTTGATACCAACTTTACTTTGCTGACATCACCATCATCTTTCACCTTGACTAACCAAACATTTAGTCTTTCATGTAATTAAAAAATATGTGAGGGCCTAATATATGCCAACTATAATTATAAATAGTGAGGTTACGGCAGTAATCAAAACAGACAAAAATCTCTGTCCTCATGGAGCTTATTTGGTAGAAAATTACTTCTAGTGGAAAATGATTATTATTTCAATAGCTTCTTAACTGACTTCCCTGCTTTTGCCCTTGTCTTCCTATAGTCCATTCTCATCACTGATTCTAAGGTGATCCTTTTAAAAGGTAAGTCATGCCTCTGCTCAAATTCTCTGGCATATCATCTCAGAAAAACACCTATGTCCTTAAACTGGTTTTCAGGACCTTACACAACCTGGCTGTACCCTTTGACTTCTTTTCTTACTACTGTCCTGCTTACTTGGCTTCAGCCTCACTGGCTTCTTTGCTGTTCTTTGAGCACATCACACATAGGCCTGCTTTAGGACCTTGGTATTTGCAGTTATCAATGGCCTAGAGGCTTTCCCCCAGATATATGCATGACCTGCCCCATAGCTACTTCAGGTCTTCACTCACATGTTACCCTCTCAGCGAGAAGTTCTCTGACCACTCAATTAAAAATTGCAACTCTTAATCTGAAGTCCCCCAGTACTTTCTAGATCCTTTCCCTATCTACTTTTCTCCGTAGCACTTATTATTCCCTAACATAATCCACACTTCATGTTTACTGTCTATCTCCCCCATTGTAATTGAAGCTCCATAAAGGGAGAGATTTTTCTTTGTTGCTTCCCCCCCCGCCCCCAACTCTATAAAACCAGTGCCTGGTACACATGTATACATTGTTGTTTAACAAACATCCTTAGCCATTTTACTAAAATCCAGTAAGAACCATGGTATGCTAGAACTGGATATGACTTTAAAGATCTTCTAGTTCTGTCTTTGCCAGCACACACTACTGATCATCTGGGTAGGATGTGCCCAGTTTTTATATCTATTACTAAGAAGAATTACTCTCCGTCCAGCTAGATGATCATCAATAAGTGTGTTCTGCTGTTTCCCTACTGACCTAACCTGCCATAGATTATCCACCTGCAATCATCTGGCAGGCCAGTGGCAAATAGGCAAATGAGGAGACTGAGAAGTTAAGTGGCTGGTCCAGTTCAACAGTGAGACAGTGGCAAAATGGACTCACTTCTAAATCTCCTACCCAACAGTATAGTACTCCTCCTCCCTTATGCCCTACTGCTCCTCGAGGGTCTGCAACACTGAACTGCTAGCTTCAGTTACTTTCTAAACGAGGAGTTATTTTCTACAACATGAGGTGAGGGCTTTGGATATTAGAAACGGAGACCCAGATATCAGATTGGATAAAAAAACAAGACCCATTAATATACTGCCTACAACAGACTCATTTTAGACCCAAAGACACCCCCAGACTGAAAGTGAGGGGGTGGAAAACCATTTACCATGCTAATGGACACCAAAAGAAAGCTGGGGTGGCAATCCTTTTATCAGACTAATTAGATTTTAAACCAAAGACTATAATAAGAGTTGAGGAAGGACACCAAATCCTACTTGAAGGGTGTATTCAACAAGAAGATCTAACAATTGTAAATATCTATGCCCCAACATGGGAGCAGCCACTTATATAAGCCAGTTAATAACAAAAGCAAAGAAACACATTGACAACAATACAATAATAGTGCGAGACTTTAACACCCCCTTCACTGAAATGGACAGATCATCTAAGCAAAAGATCAACAAGGAAATAAAGACTTTAAATGACACACTGGACCAAATGGACTTCACAGATATATTCAGAACATTCCATCCCAAAGCAACAGAATACACATTCTTCTCTAGCGCCCATGGAACATTCTCCAGAACAGATCACATCCTAGGTCACAAATCAGGTCTCAACCAGTACCAAAAGACTGGAATCATTCCCTGCATATTTTCAGACCACAATGCTTTGAAACTAGAACTCAATCACAAGAGGAAAGTTGGAAAGAACTCAAATACATGGAGGCTAAAGAGCATCCTACTAAAGAATGAATGGGTCAACCAGGAAATTAAAGAAGAATTAAAAAAATTCATGGAAACAAATGAAAATGAAAACACAACTGTTCAAAATCTTCAGGATGCAGCAAAGGCAGTACTAAGAGGAAGGTATATAGCAATACAAGCCTTTCTCAAGAAACAAGAAAGGTCTCAAATACACAACCTAACCCTACACCTAAAGGAGCTGGAGAAAGAACAGCAAATAAAGCCTAAACCCAGCAGGAGAAGAGAAATAATAAAGATCAGAGCAGAAATCAATGAAATAGAAACCAAAAGAAGAGTAGAACAGATCAACGAAACTAGGAGCTGGTTCTCTGAAAGAATTAATAAGACTGATAAACCCCTGGCCAGACTTACCAAAAAGAAAAGAGAAAGGGCCCAAATCAACAAAATCATAATGAAAGAGGAGAGATCACAACCAACACCAAAGAAATACAAACAATTATAAGAACATATTATGAGCAAATATATGCCAGCAAATTAGACAATCTGGAAGAAACGGATGCATTCCTAGAGATGTATCAACTACTAAAACTGAACCAGGAAGAAATAGAAAACCTGAACAGACCTATAACCACTAAGGAAACTGCAGTAATCAAAAATCTCCCAACAAACAAAAAGTCCAGGGCCAGATGGCTTCCCAGGGGAATTCTACCAAACATTTAAAAAAGAATTAATATCTATTCTTTTGGAACTGTTCCAAAAAATAGAAATGGAAGGAAAACCTCCAAACTCATTTTATGAGGCCAGCAATACCTTGATCCCAAAATCTGACAGACTCCATCAAAAAGGAGAATTACAGACCAATATCCCTGATGAACATGGATGTAAAAATTCTCACCAAAATAATAGCCAATAGGATCCAACAGTACATTAAAAGGATTATTCACCATGACCAAGTGGGATTTAACCCTGGGCTGCAAGGGTGGTTCAACATCCGCAAAACAATGTGATACAATACATTAATCAAAGAAAGAACAAGAACCATATGATCCTCTCAATAGATGCAGAAAAAGCATTTGACAAAGTACAGCATCCTTTCTTGATTAAAACTCTTCAGAGCGTAGGGATAGAGGGTACATACCTCAATATCATAAAAGCCATCTATGAAAAACCCACAGCAAATATCATTCTCAATGGGGAAAAACTGAGAGCTTTCCCCCTAAGGTCAGGAACACGGCAGGGATGTCCACTATCACCACTGCTATTCAAAAGTACTGAAGTCCTAGCCTCAGCAATCAGACAACAAAAAGAAATAAAAGGCATCTGAATCGGCAAAGAAGTCAAACTCTCACTCTTTGCAGATGACATGATACTTGATGTGGAAAACCCAAAAGACTCCACCCCAAAACTGCCAGAACTCATACAGGAATTCAGTAAAGTGGCAGGATATAAAATGAATGCACAGAAATCAGTGGCATTCCTATACACCAACAACAAGACAGAAGAAAGAGAAATTAAGGAGTCTATCCCATTTACAACTGCACTCAAAACCATAAGATACCTAGGAATAAATCTAACCAAACAGGCAAAGAATCTGTACTCAGAAAACTACAGAATACTCATGAAGGAAACTGAGGAAGACACAAAGAAATGGAAAAATGTTCCATGCGCACGGATTGGAAGAACAAATATTGTGAAGATGTCAATGCTACCTAGAGCAATCTACACATTCAATGCAATCCCTATCAAAATACCATCAACTTTTCTCAAAGAAATGGAACAAATAATCCTAAAATTTGTATGGAACCAGAAAAGACCTTGAATAGCCAGAAGAATGTTGAAAAAGAAAAGCAAAGCTGGTGGCATCACAATTCTGGACTTCAAGCTCTATTACAAAGCTGTCATTATCAAGACAGTATGGGACTGGCACAAAAACAGACACAGAGATCAATGGAACAGAATAGAGAGCCCAGAAATGGACCCTCAACCCTATGCTCAACTAATCTTCATCAAAGCAGGAAAGAATTCCAATGGAAAAAAGTCTCTTCAACAAATGGTGTGGGGGAAAATTGGATAGCCACATGCAGAAGAATGAAACTGGACCAATTCCTTACACCACACACAAAAATAGACTCCAAATGGTTGAAAGACCTAAATGTGAGACAGGAGTCCATCAAAATCCTAGAGGAGAACACAGGCAGCAACCTCTTCGACCTCAGCCACAGCAACTTCTTCCTAGAAACATCACCAAAGGCAAGGGAAGCAAGGGCAAAAATGAATTATTGGGACTTCATCAAGAAAAAAACTTTTGCATAGCAAAGGAAACAGTCAACAAAACCAAAAGACAACCAACAGAATGGGAGAAGATACTTGCAAATGACATATCAGATAAAGGGCTAGTATCTAAAATCCATAAAGAATTTACCAAACTCAATACCCAAAGAACAAATAATCCAATCAAGAAATGGGCAGAAGACATGAATAGACAGTTTTCCAAAGAAGACATCCAAATGGCCAACAGACACATGAAAAAGTGCTCCACATCACTCAGCATCAGGGAAATCCAAATGAAAATCTCAATAAGATACCACCTCACACCAGTCAGAATGGCTAAAATTAACAAGTCAGGAAATGACAGATGTTGGCAAGGATGCGGAGAAAGGGGAACCCTCCTACACTGTTGGTGGGAATGCTAGCTGGTGCAGCCACTCTGGAAAACAGTATGGAGGTTCCTCAAAAAGTTGAAAATAGAGCTACCATATGATCCAGCAATTGCACTACTGGGTATTTACCCCAAAGATACAAATGTAGTGATCCAAAGGGGTATGTGCGCCCCAATGTTTATAGCAGCAATGTCCACAATAGCCAAACTACGGAAAGAGCCCAGATGTCCATCGACAGATGAATGGATAAAGAAGATGTGGTATGCATATATACAATGGAATATTATACAGCCATCAAAAAAACACAACGAAATCTTGCCATTTGCAACAATGTGGATGAAACAGAGGGTATTATGCTAAGTGAAGTAAGTCAATCAGAGAAAGACAAGTATCATATGATCTCACTGATAAGAGGAATTCTTAATCTCAGGAAACAAACTGAGAGTTGCTGGAGTGGTAGGGGTTGGGAGGGATGGGGTGGCTGGGTGATGGACATTGGGGAGGGTACGTGCTATGGTGAGCGCTGTGAATTGTGTAAAACTGTTGAATCACAGACCTGTACCTCTGAAACAAATGATATATGTTAAAAAAAAAAAAAAAAGAAGATAGTAGGAAGGGAAAAATGAAGGGTGCGAAATCGGAGGGGGAGACGAACCATGAGAGACTATGGACTCTGAGAAACAAACTGAGGGTTTTAGAGGGGAGAGGGGGGGGGAGATGGGTTAGTCTGGTGATGGGCATTAAGGAGGGCACGTATTGAATGGAGCACTGGGTGTTATACGCAAACAGTAAATCATGTAACGCTACATCAAAAACTAATGATGTAAAGTATGGTGATTAACATGATAAAAAAAATTAAAAAAAAAAAAAAGAAATGGAGACCCAGAGTAACAAAGTTATATTAATAAAACTTCCCCAACTAAATAATCTCAAAACATATACGATCAATAAAATTTGGGAATTTAAAATGTGGATCCACAAGTACTGCAATTGTGTCTATCAGACATTTGGTACAAATGTTTTGGTATCAATTGTTTATAATATTAAGTTCAAGTTAAGGAATGAGGAAACAGTAATTTTAATAAAGACATGTTTAATGGATAACACTGAGGAAAGGGGAAAAAAAGAGTTGGCGCCAGGTACCAGAGAGATGCTTCCTGACTCTTCAGGTTTGCCTTGTGTCTGGAATGGACAAAAACTCCTCTAAGCACCATTTCGTGCCATTTACAGGCATCTTTCCTACATAGCCAGGGGATGGCATAAGTTTCTGCTGCTAGAATTACAGTATATTAATTATGGGAGACACCATGCTTAGGTCCTTTATAACATCCGTAGGGATAACTTCATGATCATTTCAGAATCATTGTTCTAAGTCTCTACTAAGCAATCCATCAACATAAATGGGCTTATATAACAAACACACTTTTCAGAGTACTACACTAGGCATAAATAATGGGGAAATATTCAGCTCTGATGCTCAGGAACAAATAAGCTATATGTGCACATGTTATACCTTGACAGCCTGGGTGACCTAAAATTGGTGATTTTTAAATAGGAGATTCTTGATTACCTTAATTGTATGGCAATTTGGTGGCTTTACGTTTAGTCAATAATTATTTATTGTGGAAACACAAACATGCAAAAATAAAATGTGACCCATGACCTCAAGGAGGATAAAATACAACAACAAAAAACACAACTTGCAAAACACCAGATAAGTGATTATAAACTCAATTTTAGAAAGTGGGTCACAAAAATAGATCTTAGATTTATTAACATAAAATGGGGTAGTTAGGGGTGCCTGGGTGGCTCAGTGGGTTAAGTGTCTGCCATCTGCTCAGGTCATGATCTCGGGGTCTTGGGATCGAGCCCCGCATGGGGCTCCCTGTTCAGCCAGGAACATGCTTCTCCCTCATCCTCTGCCACTCCCCCTGCTTGTGCTCTATCAAATAAATTCTTTAAAAAAAAAACCTGTTATATAAAAAAATAAATAAATAAAAAGGGGTAGTTAAAATCACTGATGTGACTCCAGAAAGCAGGTCTCCTGACTCCTATGTCCAGTGATTTTTCCATGCTACCTCTTGCCTGCACCTTTTCTTTGTCTCACAGTCCCAGATCCTTGGCCCCACTTCCTAAATATGCAATCTGAGGTCCAGGGATAAACATTTCAAAGATAAGAGCTAGTGCTTTGGATTCTGTCATCCTTCATCCTCTCACCTTTTGAATTTCCAGTCTTTGATGAAACACAGCATTTATTTTCTCTATCCTTTATCATTGGCAATAGATGCAAAGCATTTTAGGAGAAACTCGGGAATACTGGCAGGATATTTCCACTACAAATTACTGCTCCTCCTTCATTTATAGAAACAACCCAGGGTCACAGAAAACAGGGGTGTGAACCAAACACAGCAGCCCAAATAGTTTTCCTGTTTGACCTTGGCCATCTCCCAGTCATCCCATCCTACCACATTACAAGTTCTAGGTCCTAGACCTTCTGAACACCATCCACCAGGCCCCTCCCCCATCTCTGTTCCCTTTCCTGTCCAGTTTCGAATCTCTGGTCTATTACTTGAAGCCCTTTCTATCACCCTTCTGTTCCATCTGTAGGCATGTAGGTAGCTGACTGTTTGTTCAGAGCAATCCTCTAAATGCTGTGTAAAGCCAGTTACTCAATCTTCGTGGTACCCTCAGCCCTCCCTGGCATTTTCTTAAGCTGCTCCTAGTTAGTCGCTCTCAGTTTCATCACATACCTATTTCAAATTTTCTTTGATGTCCTCAAACCTCCCAACCTGCCATTTCCAACCCTCATTCTCAATATGTGGCCTCAGTTCCTATTCAGCAGCCTTCAGGCAGAACTTCTCGCATCTTCCTACTATCAAACCACAAAATTACCAGCACTCACACCCATCTTCTCCACTTTCCTCCTTGGCGAAGTTAGAGATGAGTCCTTCCCAACCATTTATGTGCTATTTCCCAACTCTCCTCCCCAGATTAGAACCCCCTTATGACTTTCAGATTTACATATATACCTGCTTGATCACTGGGCTTCATCACCTGGATATCCCATAAGCACTCAAAACGTCCAACAGGGAACTCATTTTTCCCTCCAAAGTTGTTCCTGCTGTGCTCTTCATCTCAGGTACCCAAGCAAAAATCGGAATATTATTCAACTCCTATCTCATTTCACCTGGCATCTTCCTCACCGTCTAATAAATACCGTCTTAAACTTTCTGATCCATTCTTTTCTCCTATTTTTCAGTCTAGTCCAGACATCATCACGTTTGGCCCATGTGACTGCATTGCTCTTCTGTCCCCAGCCTGGCCGCTCTGCAGTTCCCTCTCCAGACAATGCCGGGAATGTGCTCCTGCCATTAAAATCTGATCCTGGGACTCCTCTACGTATAATCCTTTAGCGACTTGGTTGAGGTCAGAGTTCAGACTCCTAACTGGATTATCAAGGCTCCTCCCTACCACATCCATATCTCCGTACTGACCTTCCAAGCCCCAGCTCCAGCCCCTCTACTCATTGTTTAGGTCTAACAAAGTTGCAACTCCTTCTTAACTTCTTATTTTCTCTGCATCCACTAATTCTTTAATCTCTTGTAGTACTTTTCTCACATTCTTTAACATTTGTCTCTGTTGACAAAACCCAACATCTGGCAACTTTCTTCTTCCCCAGCCTCTGTGATGACACATACTTGTCTAGCTCTTCTTCGTCTGTCTCTATTCTTCTTCCTCTTATTACAGACACTCTCCACACTGCAGATACTCATTAAATACCTAGTGACTTTTCATACCAGACAACTTAAAGAAAGAAAAAGAAAATGTAATCTATTCATTCACAAATGTTTGTTAAGAACATATTATAAATGCCACAGCCTATTGCAGGTGCTGGGGACCTAGCAATGAGCAAGGTAAGTCCCTGTCTTCCTGGAACTTACACTCTACTGGGTCACTTAGAATGTAAACCAATAAATCCATAATAAATCATAAGTGGTTTTAAGAAAAATAAAGTAAGTAGGGGTGCCTGGCTGGCTCAGTGGGAAGAACATGCGACTTTTGATCTCAGGGTCATGAGTTTGAGCCCCATGTGGGGTGTGCATTGGAATGGGGTGAGGTGGGGGGGCAGCCTGGGAGTAGTGGGTTTAAGAGACTGGAAGAAATGGAACTGTGCTGCCCCTCTGCACTTTGTATAAGCAGTTTTGCTGAAATAGGTAGTGAGGAATAGGAAACAGCTCGAGAGGGATGTGTGTATCCTTCAGATAAAAAAGACTACAGCATGTTCAAATGTTAGTAATAATACAATAGACAGGGAAATTAATAATACAGAAATAAGAAGATATAACTGCAGGAACACATTCTTTGTGCAGAAGACAGCAGGACTCAGTGCTTAAGTGTAGAGCTAAAGGTCAGTCTTGGGAGGAGAGCTGGGAAATACGTAAGAACACCGAAAGATCTGCTTGTTGGATTGTGAGAAAGTTCCCTTCCATGTTCTCAGTGAAATAAGTAGCAAGGGTATTGGGGAGAGAAGTGTTGGGTGTTTACGAAGACAGGAGATACAGCAGGGTTGCTAGGGAGTGCTGAGGGCCCACTTGAAGCTACAGAAAGTGACTTCAGTTAAGCAGAGCTGTTTTTCCTACCACTTTTAGCTGCTCACTTACAAGCACTAGTAGGGTTTGGGTTTCCTAGTCAAATAACAGAGGTAGGAAGGGGCAAAGGTGTTGGGAATAAATACAAGGGAGTAATCAAAATGAGGGCGCATAGAATGAGCTGGGGAATTGAGGACATGAGTGGAAGAAATGACAACGAATAAGCAGTGGGGTATATGAATTGGATGTCCAAATGGAGTTGGAGACAGGATAATGAAGGGAGTGAAGCCAAGTCAAAGAGTAGTAGCATGTTTGAGGCAGAAGTTTTTTGAGGTGGTCCAAGTACTGGAAATAAAAGGATTCCAGATATGCCCATGAGAGTAGGAAGGTAGAAGTGAAGTGGTAGAGGAATAACTGTGGAGATTGGAGGTGATACTTACTGTTTTATAAAGGATACTTACTTTATGAGCCACCTGGGGGACAGAGGGAGTATTTTCTACTTATCATCTAAATCAGCTTTAGAAATTCAAATGGATGTTAATTCTTCAAGTATATATAGGTTTTGGTGATTCATAGGGAAACTAACATTTAGTGAAGACCCTTGTTTTGAGTATTTTATGTCATTTTATTTCATGTTTACATCAATTCTGGGAGATAATTATTATGTCTCCATTTTACAGATGAAGCAGTTGCAGCTCAAAGATGTGTAAGTAACTTGTCCATGGTTACAGAGTTATGCAAATGATGGGGCCAAGATTAAAACCTAGGACTGCTTGGGGCACCTGGGTGGCTCAGTCGGTTAAGTGGCTGTCTTCCGCTCAGGTCATGATACCAGGGTCTTGGGATTGAGCCCCATGTGGGGCTCTCTACTCAAGCGGGGAGCCTGCTTTTCCCTCTTCCTCTGCCTGCCGCTCCCCCTGCTTGTGCTCTCTCTCTGTCAAATAAATAAATAAAATCTTAAAAACAAAAACAAAAAACAAACCTAGGATTGCTTGACCTTAAAATTGAAGACTCTTCCTATTTCTTAATTGGTACTTTTAAAGAAAGCCTAATTCTTCTTACATATAACCTCACTGACAAGAGGAAATAGACCTTTCTCATCCTAAGGATTGTGAGATCTGGTCTTTCACTTCAAAATCTAGCTAAATCCAAACACTGAGACGTTGGTAAATCAGCTTTTGATATAAATTTCTACATAAATGGTTTTCATACTTCTACAGAATTGTACTGAAAGGATTCAGAACAAGGGAAAAATTTCCTACTTTGTCCTTTGAACATCTCAAGCTCTTCTGAGGCGGGTATTAAAATGGGTAGTTGGAACTGATAATTTTTTAATTCCTTCCGAAGTGATCTGACTTTGTGTATTTAAAGCAAACACTACATTCAATTTTAGGGGGGAAAATCTACAGATAAAGTACAGATAAGCTAGTTAGCTTAAAAATAATACTAAGACCCTTATAAAATCAATTATCCATGTACCCTTTAATCAAAATAAGATAATAGAGATTTAAAATTGGTCTAAGCCTTAAAATCTAAGTACATATACCTAAAAGATAAGGAAAGCAGTAATTTCTTATAAGATCATTTTGAAAATGGTAAATATTAATTTGGTTAATTATTTTAATGGACTGTATTACTAAAAATATCTTGGCAAGTTATAGTCTTATCTCACATGGGGCCTTTAGTAAGTTTTATGAATATCACCAAAAGTGTATTTTATAAGTGACATCTTTGAGTTGCTATCTGCCTAATGCTAAAAACTTTTCCCCTGACCCATTCACTATCTCATTGGATCCTTCAGGTGGTCAGGGAAACAGTGCAATAAATGACTCCAAACTAAAGTGAAAAGGACCCATCTCGGACTCTATCTAGTAGAACCACAACCCCCAGACTTAGAATACAGAAAACCATTCCTTGGTGATAACTGCTCCACTTTATCAGCAGCAAGTATTATTAATGCCCACTCGCACACTTAACTGTCTTAAGTCTTGTAGAACACAAATTAAATAGGCATGGGTCCTACCTGCTAAAGTGAAAAATCTGAACAACAATCTATGCTTTAAGAAGTCTATACAGAATTCATTTTGAATTTTAAGGAATATCAAATTATGCAGGACGGATTTCAACTATTGTGTTGGAGAATTTAAGTGATGATTTTCCCCAAAGATAAAGAGTTGAGGTGTTATCTAGACAGAAGAAACAAAATGCATATTCACACTTACTGGAGGTCTTATTTTGGCACAATGAGCTTCTAAGAAGAATTTTATAAGCTGCTAATAAAATGCCCAAATAAGTATTGCAACAAAATAAGGCTTGCTGACTTGTTTTCCATGACCTTATTCCAATGCTGCTGAACCTAATACCATTTACAGATACAAATCACTTTCATATTCATTTAGCTTCGACAGACTATACAGCCATTTTTCAGAGTTTACAATGTGTCAGGCATGGAGCTAAAGGTGTGTAGCCATTTACATATTTAATCCCTTCAGCCAAATGAAGTATTATTCCCATTTCACATTTGAGGAAATGATGGCTCAGAGAAGTTAGATAATTTGCCAAAGATAGCTGGTATGGTATGGAGAGGGGAGAGTCAAGCCTAAAGCATGTGGGCTTAGTTAGCCTCTACGCCAAGCATTTTATAATGATTTTTTGATGTACAGAAAGATGGAGAAAACAGAAGAAAGAATTTAGAGACAGAAAAGTTACATATTTCTCCTTTATGGAAATAATTCTATTATGTTAATCAGTCATGATTGCAATTGGTTGCAAGTAAGAAAAAAATTAAAGTGTCTAAAATATGAGGTTTGTTTTTATCTTGTGTAACTAGAAGTCTGCAGTATGTGATTGCTGACTTCGGTTCTGCAATTTCTCTTTGGTATTCACTCATAGATGCAAAACGGTGGTTGCACCTATAGCCATCAAACAGCAAAGAGAAAGTGATAAGAAGAAAGGGTGCGGCCGATGTTGGAAAGCATATTTTTGACCTAAATCCCCAGCGGCTGACTGGAAATTAAATATGATTGGTCAGAACTGTGTCACACTGTACACCTGAAGGTGGGGATAGTATCATTCCAAAAACAACAGAAAAATCCAACAAACTCCACAACAGAGTTATTTTAGTAAGGAAGGAAGGGCAAACGAATTTTAGGTGGGTAAACCGTACTGTCTGCCACATCTAAACAGGAAAAGAATTTGGTATAGTTGAGTTTCATTACAAATGAAGTACAGTACATCACTCATAAGTAACTTTGCAAAAGAGGAGCTTGCATTTTATTTTTTATTTTTATTATTTTACATTTTTTTTTTTATTATTTCATACTTTATTGAAGTATAGGGAGGGTGACAGCCTACCAAGAATCTATTCTGGCCTTATTCCTTCCTAAATGAACTTGATTTAGTTCAGTCATGCATGTCTCCCCAACATTTTTCAGAAGGAAGCTGATAGCATCCCTTGCTCTAGAAGTCAGTGGTTCTCAAACCACCAGAATTATCTGGAGGGTTTTAAAGAACATAGATGGCTGGGCCCTACCCCTAGAGTTTCTGAATCAGTGGGTTTAAGGTGGAACCTGAGAATTCTCATTTCTAACAGGTTTCCAAGGGATGTTGATGCTGCTGGTCCAAAGGACACAATTTAAGAACTACTGCTCGAAAGGCAGATTCCAATTAGTCTAAAGTAAACAGTATTCCCTTTAGAAACTGTTCTTGGTCTGGGGTAGGAACATGATCTAATCTGGTCCAACTGGGCCAAAAGAAACTTGTTTTGTATTTGATGGGAGGTTTCATTCTCACTCCTGCTGGGCTAAAACAAGGAAGCCCATAGCCCCCAAATCATTTGTGATTACAAGAGAATGAGTCTTAAGCTGACCACGAGGTTAACACAGTGGAGATACAGAAAAAACTTGAGTCCTTAATTGAGCCTCTTGAGTCACAGTACCTCTAGACTTCAGCTATGTTAAATAGTTAAATTTCTTAAAATACTGGAGCCAGTTCGAGGTAGAGTTTTTTTACAACTTGCAGCCAAAAGCATTCTGATTGATACAAAGGATAATCTTGCAGTTTAAATGAAGAACACAAAAGTAGGCCATTGAAAAATAAAATCTACATATAATCCAAGCATCATTTTAGACACTGGTTTAAAATTTTCCCCTACACCAATTTTTTATAACTGTTAATGAGAAATAAAAGGTCTAAACAATTTCATCCACAAAGTGAATAAATAATCAGCAGTTAAGCTGATTGAAAGAAAATCAGATTTTTTTGCTTTCTTATTTCCAACTTCCAATTTACCTAATAGAGTCTCTACCCTGTGCCTCTGACTCTACCCATGGAGAAGCAAAGGAAGGCAGGAGAAGAGAAGACTCATTTAAGTAAGAGAGACTGAGTAACACAGTGATTTTACATTTTGTGGAGTTCAAGATTTAGTGAAGCAACAGTTTTGTGCTTAGGTAATTATAAAGTTATAAATATTATTTTTAATTAGTGATTTTTATTTGGGGAATTTGGGGGATACTTTTAAATGAAGACACCAGTGATTCTAAAATTCTAGGAAAATGGAGTTTGGCTTGTTCCTAGTAAGGAATGCAGTGGGACAGGAGTGAGCAAGGAAAACAAAAATTGAGATGGTACAGAATTCAAAACTATGACTATTTATATATTCAAAAATAATTAGAGAAGCTGTTTCATAACAGACACCCATAGCAGCCATTTCCCTTCATCTGTTTGCCTAAATGCTTCTGTGCCACCAAGGTGCTGGCTATCATCAATCTTCTGCCTTTCCTGTCCAGTTACCTCCTCACAAAGCAGAACATCCCAAGAAGCCCTCTTAATTAGAGCATTGTGTCAAACACAAATGAATTCTCGTTCCACTATTAAGATGAAGGAATGAGTATTAGTTTATAAGTGACTGAAGTGAGTATATTTCAATATTAGCAACATGAAAATATAAGTTTCAATTGTGATACTGAAGATGATAATATTTACTTCGTCCATAACTGAAAGACATGTTCAAAATAATTCATTTTGGGAGCACTACTATGTAGTATTTGCCTGAAACAAATTATGCAAATACTTACATCTTGTAATTTATTGAACTGCTTTCTAATGCCTCATTTTCTTAACTAAATCAGCTAAAACAGGAAATATATGACCAAAAAATGAATGTCCATCATCCAAATTAGTGTACAATGAATTCATCTTTCAAACTATAAGATCCAAGATGGGCAGATTTCCACTCCTGCCTTAAAGAAATATTGCCTATTTAAACATATACACAGGGGTTTTAATGATTTCATTTAGGTACTTGTCCCCTACAGAAGCTCACACAAAATATACCAATGGTAAGCAGTTAATTCATTAACCAAAGTATTTTTAAGGAAAAGACAGCATTAAACAATACAGTATTGGATGTGCAATTGTGGTTTTTTGAGGTCCCTGTCTGCAAAATGTGTGGTAGAGACAAGCAATGCCTATGCTGTTTCTAATTATTCCAATTATCATGGCACACTACGAAAACTTGATTAATAACACTGAAGATATTGTTGTGGCAATTAGCCATATGGTTGTGGGACTTTATTCTGTCACGATTTAGCCATTAGCATCTACTTATGTTTGTCAGAACAGTGCATCCGTGACAAGTTGAAGTTCCGCTCACCTTGCCGAGTCCCCTGTGAGCAACACTAGAGAACTGTTTATTCCTAGGAGCTTCTTGCCTGAGTAAATTTTTCATGTGGCATCCGGTCTGACTGGGGACAAATGTCAAATAGCTTATGTGACGACCCATCAAGCTAAGCTTTCTCTGAAAAACCATTTAGTGACTTGTGTATCAAAACAAACTCCTCGAAGAAAAGAATTTGACCAGTAATAATTGGTCACCTATGTTGCCCCACAAATTTCCATGGTTAGCAATTCAGAGAAATTGATCTTCATATATTGATATATAGAAATCTCAAATGTAGTATTTAAAAAGGATATATGTAGGTACACACTTGTACACACATGTACCATATAGCTGAAAATTCACCATCTATAATATTTTGCATGACATTTGTGGTGAATTTATCTAAGAGAATTAAGGAGATGATCCTTTTAATCATGGGCAAGGAGATTATGTTAAGGAAAAAAAAGGCAAAGATGTTGGTCAGTACCTAAAATTGCCAGAGAGAAAATAATCAAGGTTCTTGTAGCAGAAGACTAAAAAGATCAACTAAGGAAAACAAACTTTACATTTAAGATGAAATGAATGTTAATGTGAGAGGTGTAACACTATCTGTTAACTTATTTAATATTTAAAAGATAAAACCTTGAAACAGTTGTTAGCTGCTATATTTCCCATCTCATGCTTGGGTCGCCTTTACACTGGGAATGGGTCACCACATCAAAGGCCCAGGCAGCTATTCAGTTCTTGCCTGCAAACTTTCAGTTGCAGAAGTTTGCAATAAGGAACAATCAAAATGTCTATGCTCCTGTGCCCTGAATGACCACATCGGGACAAATGGGGCCTTCAGTCAACCCAGAGTCTGAGACCGCCAAAGAAGTAGTTCTCATTTAATTCTAGCTGCCACCACAAGCAGGGATCAAGCTGAAGGGCTAGGCATGCCCATGGTCTCTGAGAGGTAAGGTTTCACTGGCCACTACACGAATGCCTTAGAGTAAGCAGATGGAAAAAGCGTCTGTCTGGCAATAAGAAGGTACAGGCTGAGTGTGTCACCGTAACTTTAACAAAAGCAGCTCTTGTTTCATGTCAGGAAACTGAGAATGGAGAACACACCCTGGACACTTTGGAATGTTTTCCTTTGGACTCTCCACACTCCTTCCAGAAGAGTTAAAAAAACGGTGGGATTAGAAAGAGCGTTGGATAAATCACCATAATGGAGTCCAGAGTCAGTGAGAGAGGGGAACCAGCTTCTTTCTAGTGATCTCAGCAGTTCTGTCTAATCCACAGATAGTTATAAAATAAGTGCATTTCTTCTTCTATCAGCTATCCATAGCTCCAGTACTTGTCCATGCTGTTCTTTAATCAGTCTCCACCAGATCACCACTTTGTAGATAAACTCCTGAACTATAGGCACTGGTCCCTGCAACTTCAAGTCTCTGAAAATGTCACATTCATATTCAGAGAATTCCCTTAGTTTTGCATAGTGAATATATTACAATAATCATTTTAAGAAAAATGTGCAAATATTTTATGTATTATTCCTATTATAAAACTGTGTTTTAATATAAAACATTTTGTCTTGTTACAATAACACTGGCTAACATTTATTTGAGTGATTACTACATTGAGAGCTTTACCTGCAGCATTTCATTTAATTCTGAACTCTTTAAAGGTATTATGCCCATTTTGCAGATGAGAAACTGCAGCTTAGGGGTGCCAAGTTACTCTTCTATAAGATCACACAGTGTAAGTGGTGGAGTTGGGTTCAATTCCAGGCCGGCTGACTCACATTCTTACTCACTCTTCTAAGGTGACTACCAATAAATGGTATTTAAATGTAGTAAAACCTTTAAAGCACCATATTTAAATGAAACTGAGTATTCTGGGAAGATACTGATAGAATACTACAAATAATTGTAAAATGATTATTCAAGCTGAATACTACAGTAAGAAATCATAATATACAACTGTAACAGATACAGAGATTTGAACAGGCAACTAAATCCTGATTCGTCTGGTAAGAACTCATCACTGAACATTCTCCGACCCCCACCTCCGTCCTGTATCTGGGAGTAGAGTTAATGGCCCCCAGCCTTTAAGCCCTCCCTCTCCTGTCTCCAATCCCTGAGGGCCAAAATACATCATTCTCTGGTCTCTGGTTTGTAATTACCTTTCTCTCTGTCACACCACTGCCAAACACCTTATCTTTCCTGCCTGACATTCCATCAGTTTTCTGTCTTCCTGCTGCCATGCTATTTCAGCCCATTTTGCTGGCAGAGAAATCTTTCTTTTTTTCTTGTTTAAGTAGGCTCCACACACAGCGTGTAACTCAACATGGGGCTTGAACTCACAACCTTGTGATCAAGACCTCAGCTGAGATCAAGAGTCAGATGCTTAACCGACTGGGGGACCTAGGAACCCTGCCAGAGAGATCTTTCTAAAATGCAAATCTGATCACTTCTGTGATCACCGCTTATCTGATGAACACCTTAATATGGCATCTAAAATCCTGACTATCTTCTGACACTCACTTTTGGACACTTGCCCGTACACAGCACATATTTTATTTTATTTTATCTAAAGATTTTTATTCATTGATTTGACAGAGAGAGACATGGCGAGAGCAGGAACACAAGCAGGGGGAGTGGGAGAGGGAGAAGCAGGCTTCCCGCCAAGCAGGGAGCCCGATGAGGGGCTTGATCCCAGGACCCTGGGATCATGACCTCAGCCGAAGGCAGACGCTTAACAACTAAGCCACCCAGGCGCCCCTACAGCCCATATTTTAATCTTTCCTAATTGCAGACTACAAAGTCATGTTTTCTTCACCTCTTCTACACATGACAAAAATGCTCTGCCTCTTCCATGGATTTGGGGAACTTCTTCAAAACCTCTCTCAAATCTCTCTTCTTGATTAATCCACCTTCTGACTATCATGAAGTACAGATGGCCATTCTTCTTCTGAACTACAAGCAGATCTACCTTCATTACGACACAAATCTTTCAGATTTATATGCCTTTTATTTACAGGACTAACTTCTTCTACACCCCATGATGAATTCCTCCAGCTGTATTTCTAGAGTTAGCACCAGCACATAGTAAGTGTTAAGTTAATCCAAAATTAGCATGGCTTTGATTACTAAGTTAGATGTTTTATATGCTTATTAGTACATTGTGCATATATACAGAAACCAATATCAAGATGTCTATACATTTGCCCATTTCTTTATTCGGCTCTTAGTCTTCTTCCTATTTATTTGTAAAAGATTTTAGTATATTAAGGATATTAATCCTTTGTAATATAGTTGCAAATATTTTTCCCAGTTTGTCCTGCAGTTGATGGTGTTTTCTCCCATACATTTAACATTTCACTTACCAAAATCTCCTGATTTTTTATTTTTATTTTTTGCTTTGAAATCACATGTAGAAAGGCTTCCCCATACCCAAGAATACTTAATATTGAACTATTTTTTTTCTAGTGTCTTGCAGTTTTACTTTTTACCTTTAAATCTTTATGGAATTAATTTCAGCATGTGGACTGGAATAAGGACCTAATTTTTCTCAAACAGATAATTGTCTCAACACTATTTACTGAATAATTTATCCTTTTCCATAAATGTGAAGTCATCTTTGTCATGTTAATACATTTAAGCATACAGAACATATTTAATACCTATTTCCTATTAGTATACACAAATCTTTATATATACTTGAATCTTTCTATGGACTTTCTATTCTGTTCCATAGAATGGTCTGTTAATTCCTATACAGGGTTGATAACGTATGTAATTTAACCACTAATTAAAATATATTTTTATTTATATACTTATACATGGATGTTTTACAACCTTAGGGCTGTTTCTTTATTTTATGCTTTTGAAATAGGGTGACATTTGGCCCAGGAGTCTGAAGATAAAAGTTTTAGACATTGCTCCATTAGATGCCAGCTTTGGGTACTTGGGTAAGCTAGTCAGCCTCTTGGAGCCTCAGTGATATTTGCTTTGTACACCTCAGAGAGGAGCTAGGATGGCATGTGAGATCAAGCTTCTGAGACCACTTGTTAAATGATGACTTTATATCAAAGTAAACTTGGTTTAGCCTCTTAATCCAAATAACCTGGTCTTCTGTAATTCTCTTTATCCATTTGTTTTACTAAACATTCACTTCTTAAAGTATTCTTACTTCCTCTTAATATGGATTAATTCAAAGTTGGCTGTAAGTGCATTTTTCTCAGTTATGAATTGAGCTATAAATTTTCTCAGCTGTAAATTGAAAGTGGTGTGACAAGTAACCTAAAATTATAAATTTTTCTTCTGGTATTATAAAAAAAAATTAATAAACTTACCTTTTTTTTTCTTCACTTCCTGAGATGAAGCAACAGAGTTTTAAAAATATCAAAATCTAAATACTTCTATCACTTTTTAAAAACCAAATTAAGAAAGTCTAAGCTCAGAATTCTTTTTAGAGTTTAGATTTAAATCTTAGCTATCCTTCAGTTGTAGCCCCCTTCACACTTAACATCACCTTAACTTTAAAACATCTTCTCTGGGGGAGAGACAAATAAAATTTAATTTTAAAAATCATTAATCAAATTTCGTATTTCCATACTGGATTTATTCCAAAATCAAGTGAATGAGGCCAGTAAAATAATTCCTCCTACAATTGCAATAGCACTGTGTATTTGTTGAAAATCCCCTTGGAACTATCAAGGCCATAGAGAATTCATCTTCATATAAAAGTGTGTCATTACTTAACTGTTTGCCTTCACTAACAATCTTTGATCCAATCCCCTGCCTGCTAATATACTAAGCAAGTGATTCTCTATTTTTAATGTGCATGTGAATCTCCCAAGAATCTTGTTAAAATGTGAATTCTTAGTCAGTAGCCTAGCCTAGTATGGGACCTGAGATTCTACTTTTCTACCAAGCTTCCAGGTGATGCAGTGCTGCTGACTGATGGACCACACTTTGAGCACCAAGGGACACACGAGCGCCTTTTAAACAGAACTGCCTATAATTATCACTGGTTCTAGTTCACTTTTAGTAAAATTCTTGCTGGCCATCTTTTTTTCTGATTTCACTTGCCACTCTCCATCTTAGACTCAATTTCATTCTTGGGGCCAATCTGCAGCTACTGATAACAACAGCTAATCATTCAGGCTGCAGGTGTAAAGCATCAAGTCCTAATGATCCCCACCAGCCATTTTGGGGTACATGACCTGTTCCTTCCAGGGATACCTGCCTACTCCTTCATGGATTCACCAGCCTGGCACTGACAGAAACCTGTTCTCATCATTTTAAGTGGACTACTAATAGCTTTGAACTAAGTTTAAAAGTAAAAGGTGAAACAAAATACTAATCAAATACTAGCTTTCCTAGATTGTTAGACAGAAACATTGGTTACTAGTAATTAACAGGCAAAGTAACTGGGAATTTGCCTGAAAACTCTACCTAAGGTAATCTTTCAAAATGGGTACAGAAAGAAGGTATATTAAGAAGAGAAAAAGAAAGGGGGTTGGGGGGAGTAGCAGTGAAATGACCAAGAGGAGTTGGAATGAGATGGATTGGATCTCATGGAAATCATCTGAAGCTGAAAGCAGTCTGCTTTCTTTTGGGTTCTATGTATACATCAGGGATTCATAAATGTCTTACAAGGTTTATTTTGGCTTCAGTTATTCTATCACTATATAGCAGTGGCTCACAAACTTTAGTGGACATCAGAATCACTTGCAGGACTTGTAAAAAGAGATTCCTGGACCCCTCTCACAGTTTCTGATTCAGTACAAACTGCAGAATCTGCATTTCTAACAATCTTCAAGATGATGTTAGATGCTGGCTGGGATCAGGGACTAGACTTAAGAACCACAGTGTATACTATTCTGAAAAACACTTTCTGTGTATTCTTCCTCTGATTAAAACAACTAATTTTTTTTTTTTTTTAAGATTTATTTATTTGGGGAGGGGAGGGACAGAGGGAGAGGGAGAAACTCAAGCCGACTTTGTGCTGAGCACAGAGCCTGATGCAGGGCTTGATCTCACGACCCTGAGATCACAACCTGAGCCGAAACCAAGAGTCAGATGCTTAACTGACTACACTACCCAGGCACCCCTAAAACAACTAATCACTATTTTTTAAATATCTGGGTTTCATTTGGGTGATACTTAACATTTTCAATGTGAATTTTCAATTCACATTTTCACGGTATAGTGAGATGACAACTTTTACCGTAGTACAGAATACAAGTGAAAGAAGCTTACAATGTTGTTTTGTTTGACTGATATATAGTGATGATGAAAACTTTTGAGAGATTGGGGTTCCTAAAAATAAATGAGGGCAGGAAGATAATCAGCAGAGAGCTGAGAGGTTCCCAAATGAAAATTATTGTTTTGTCCTTTCCAGTAAATTCTTAATGTCTTCAGCTGCAGAATGGCTCATTTCTGAGGTTCTTTTTGGCCTCATGAGTTAATCACACCAGGAGGAGTCACTTTAACTCACATGCCTTTAGGAGTAATGATACGTTTAAATGATTAAACAATCAGAAAAAAAATGCATATCTCTATAATGAAAGCAGTTAGCACACAGATCCATGGTTTATATGAGTATCACAAGTCATTTGTAAATAACATGTTCATTTTAGATATGTAAAGAGTTCTGTCATGCCCTATGAAATAAATTATATTTTATTGGTGCCCGGGTGTTTCCTAACTTTTATTTATTTGCTGCAAGAGTGGAGAATTAAGATAGAGTAGTTTATTTCAGCAAAAGACTGACAAATGGCTCATTAGACACTTACGGAACTGAAGCTAATTGTACCATTTTTTATTGTATTAATTGTCACTGCTTGCTTAACATGCTCATGCTGGTGGTCATCAGTGGCCATTTCTCACCACTATCCCACAAACCACTTTTGAAAAGAAAAAAAAATGAAGAGAGGGAAAAAAAAGAAAATAGAACTTAAAATATAATTTGGGCTGGAGAAGTGCATGGGAGGAATGGCAAGGGATTAAAGTGATGGCTCTTCCCCACTGGGCCACCATAACCATCAATCCCAAACAGCAGTCACCTCACATCACCTAACAGTTTGAGTCACAGAGAGTCAAAGAGCAGCTTTCTGTTATTCAGATTAAATATCATTTACATTATATACTTTTTTTTATTTCGCCAGAGACATAAGGT
This sequence comes from Neomonachus schauinslandi, assembly GCF_002201575.2. Lineage (NCBI taxonomy): Eukaryota > Metazoa > Chordata > Mammalia > Carnivora > Phocidae > Neomonachus > Neomonachus schauinslandi. The sequence continues at coordinate 130,367,432 of NC_058403.1, forward strand.
CAGAATTGATTGAATATGTACTACCTGCATATAATGATTTCTCGTTTTTTACAATCATGTGCTAACGCTGCACAGTAATGGCCTATGGATGAAGAGACAGATGTACTACCAGTCATTCGCTACACATTTGCATTAACAAATCATCATTTAATTGAAGCCCATCCAACAAGTTTATGCTACTTAAATAAAGTTCCTTTCAATAAAAGATGCCACAATGACACATGGTTGTTAACCACGAGGAAAAAAAATTTTAAATTATATTTATTTTTATGTCAAAGGCTGAGGTATGCATTAGACAACCTTTTATTAATTTTAATTTTGCTTGGAATAAGCAACCTGACAAATAGCATTTCAATCCAGGCAACTATAGAGCAGTATCATTCCCTTTTAGATATAAACAGTAACACCACAAGTTTCTGCATTGCAGATTTCACCTATTCCTTTCCTCCAAATACATTAAAGAACATGGCTTATATAAAAGCGATACAGGAGATATGCGCTAATATTTATGCCAAAGCTCTAATATTAATATAAACCTAAAATCCTGCTACTATCAGGGAGGGCTGTTATTTTTTAAATATCATACTAAGTTTCCTGGATAATATTTAGGAGATTACCCAATAGACTCAAAATTTCTATGCGTCTTCAAAACATAGGGAAAGGTGGTATAAATACCAATTTTCAACCATGGTTTCACAAACACAGTGGCCATTCATGTCGCTTTAAAAAATATTCTGATTACATTTACTGCATTACCTAGTTCTTTTCTTTTGTAGGAAGAAAGGAAAAGAGAGAAATAAAGAAAAAATACCCCCTAGCACTACCTGCCACCTACGAAATTTCTCACCATCTTAAAAGGATGGTTAAATATGGTTAAGGGCATTTTCTCTCACCCACTTCCCAAGTCTTTATGTGAAAGTGGTTTTTCTTTGTTCATGCTAAAGGTAAGGACACTCATTTAAAATCAATCTCTACCTACTGATAACCTAAAGGCAGAACATTATGCATTTAGTGGACAGATATGTGTATGTATGCACATGTATTTCACTCAGGAATACAGATCTATGTGTGTGAATGAAAGATGTTACAAGGGGGTTATTCTGACAGCTTCTAAGCTGACAAAAACTTGGTCCTTAAACGCATGTTTTGTTTTCTCCAAATAAAAATAACCTTTTATTTGTTCCTGGGTTTGTGTACATTAATGAATATATAAAATGCTTTATTTAAAATGGCAATACAAATCTCTGAGGTGTTAAAATAAGCCTTGTAATTGTTTTCTAAATTGCATTCTTTTAAAATAAGAGAGCAAGACTAGAAAAAAAAATAAGAAAAAAAATTTTTTAAATCTATGCCACACAAGGTTGCCTTGGATTCCTTTTACAGTCGACTGTAGAGACAGGTGAAATTTCACTTTGGTATAGGATTCAAACTAAATTATGGGATACAGAAATGTGTCATAAATCAACTTCAAATACTGAACAAAAGATAAATAACAGAAGATTTATATTCTGACATAAAGAACAGTCTGTAACTACAATACAAAGCAAAAAAAAAAAAAAAAAAATTCCTACTGTGCTACTCCAGCAGGTTCTTCTGGCCCTTTTTATATGCTAACTCAGAATAATAATTATGGATCTTGCAAGTTGACTTCTGTTTTTCAGAACCATGAGTTGTACGTAAAACATGGCTTTTCATTGAAACAATTACCATTAATCAAAACACTGAGAGTTAATACCACTCAAGTCCAACCTACCGCTGTGCCCAGCAATATATCAAACTGTTGTCAAACACACTGAACAAACTTAAACAGACTGTTTTCACCACAAATAACAGAAAAAAAATGCTTGCTAAGTAATTTTAAAATTCAAATTGCTATCTCAGTAATCCATTCTATCACTGGATTTTAAGTATTCAATCATAGTCCAACACAGACAGATCACTATTTCGCTCTGGAAAAAGAATCAGTGGCACTGATAAATGAAGCTACCTGCAAAAGACTTGGTATTACAATGAATATTGTTAACCTCTGATTAATTTAGTGCAGAAGTACACTTTACCTGTAATACGTTTTACTTTTTTAGGGGTTTGTAATGCTTTATATCTCCCAGCAAGAACTATTAGCATAAGAAAAGAAGGTTTGATTGCTCTACAAGAGTCAGAAATAACAAAACCATTTCTATATCAAGGCTACAAGGCCCATTTGTTTATTTTATACTGACTTTAATTTTGAAATCCATCTTAGAGAAAATGACACAAGAAATTTTCTACAAAATGGAAACCACTTAACTTCTATTCACATAAATATCAGACATTTTATCACCGACACATTTCAATACACAGTTATCTGTGTGCAAAGCCATCATCTGTAAATGTAGACTAAGTAAGACTTTATTTTTCTAACTAGAGCGATTTCTTTTCCTACTTTACTCTAATTCCTCCTTTTTTACTTATCAAACCAAAAGGTAAGGTTCTTATCCAACGAGGTAAAGGCAACATATTTTATAAATCAGAAAGTCAGCTCTGTTTACCAATTTCTAATCAGTAGAGATGTCAAGGTATTTTATAAAAGAAGACGAGAAAAGGGATGGGAACAGTGGAGTTTAACAAACAGATCAGGCATTTATTACCAGCAAGCTCCATTATGGATTTCTGAGCTTTGTAAGCCAAGCTCCCCCAAGTGTAATTAAATTTTTATTTATAATGGGTTTGTGACTGTTAACTTCATGTTGCCGACGCTCACTTCCCCCACACATGCTCATACACACCAGTGTGAAATGGCATTCTACATTTACTACTAGACAGTACATATTGATGCTGATTCTTTTCATTTAAAATATCAAAATTGAACATTAATAAAAATATACTCATAAAATTACAAAAAGGACATGGCAAGCAATGGCTGAGAACACATGCACGTTGAGCAGATCACTGTTTCACAGAATCAAACCATTTTTCACAGCATTATGTAGGAAAGGACACCACAAATCTAGTATAGACGGATATAAGGATGCTACACAGCAGACTACAGACTACGTTTCTATGGCTAGGGATCGATATCCAAGATTAGTGTAAACATAACTAGGAATAGGGTCTGAAGTCCACCCAAAGCCAATGTATTCTTATTCATCTGAGCAGTTTCTTCATTCACAAACCTCTCCTCCTGATAGAATTTATCACCTTCATTTTATCATTAATCCCTTCCCCTTCTCATTTAGGTATAAACCCCTGTATACTTTACACCTTCTTTTAAATGCTTAATACAAGTAACCACAGGAGAATCTCTTCTCCCCTTGAAAAGCTGCAAATAAAGATGTCAGCTATTGAGTATATTTGTGGCATCTCCAGCAGCTGCTGTTAAATACCAGCTGGTCTAGCTGATTAAAATTACCTCCGAGTTGGTATTATAAAGATGCCTGGGCAGCGTTGCTGTATTAATGGATTATTGAGTGAGCGATGAAAACCTTGGCCAGCTGATGCGTTTTATTACAGATAGGCTTTATGATGTGTAATCACTGTAATTTTTACAACTAGAGGAAATATGAAAAAAGGAGTAAAAAAAAAAATCCCCATAGAAACTGATTTAACTAGATTATTCCTACCATTCTGTTTCCTAGAAGGAATCCAAGTACATAATTGCTGTGTATAAATATCCAGGTATGGACCTATACCCACAATTTATCCATCCATCTATGTGGATATGTTATCATCAATATAGACAAGCAGACAATGCACATGGACAAATGCAGTATGCATACAATTTGTGTGAATAAGAATTTACTAGGTTGTTGCCTGCCAAACCACCCAATTGGCTGCAATGGGATCACATGACCTGAAATAGTTTTGAACTGTTCACCAGCTGGGCAATAGCTGAAAATCCAAATCTGGCCAACTGGACCGTGGTTTGCAATCCAAGGGACAGGATCATTTCACTCCCTTTACCATTTCCCTTTAGTTGTTTTCTTATAAGCCAAGGTTTTTATAGAACTCTACCAAATTGTCTCCCAGATTCTCTAACTTCCAGCTTATGTTCAAAAGAAGGTATGGCAGTTTATTGGCTGAGCTATTTTTATAGCTGCTATAGGAGCCAGGACCCTACTCTATCAGTTTCCATGGCCCTTCAAATGCATTGTTCTATTTATGGCACTCTCAAGGCTCCTGTATGTTCCCAATTGTTTTTAAGGATGAACACTGACTCTCAGGAGGCTGTGGCCAATTAAACTGGCTCACATATAGTACAAAACTCAGAAAATTCAGTCAAGTATGTCACTGGCTGAATGAGTGTCTTGTAGGAAAGGACAGCATCTCAGACTGGATTCTCTTTTAGGTAATCCATAGTTTCACTTTTAAGTAATATTTAAGAATAAGATGTTCATCATCAGGTGAACACTGGGTGTTATATATAAGTGATGAATCACTAAATTCTACTCCTGAAAACAATACTACACTATATGTTAACTAACTAGAATTTAAATAAAAATTTGAAACAAGAATATAATGTTTATCATCAAGTCCTATCAAGTGTATTGTTTTGGTTTTGCTGTATGATACTTAACATTAATTTTTCACATATCCATAATAAAATACTAGAAAGTAATGAAACTGATTTTTTTTTAACAAAAACACTAAAATTTATATAAGAAATGATGCATTCAGAACCCATGGTAAGTTTTTTGTATACTCCCATAGAGGCCGAGAAGTATGTTTTGAGGATGAATTTTATCCATGCAAGTAACTAACACTTCTAATAAGAGATAAATGTGGTAAACAACATGAGAAATGAGGATAGGCAATACTTTGAGGTCAAAACATATTATTATTTGGATTGCACTGTTAAAAAAAGGTTTCTAAGGCTCCTACGCTAGTGATGAAGATAATTCCAAAAAGGGAATTCCAGGGGCGTCTGGTGGCTCAGTCGTTAAGTGCCTGCCTTTGGCTCAGGTCATGGTGCCAGGGTCCTGGGATTGAGCCCCTCATCGGGCTCCTTGCTCAGGGGGAAGCCTGCTTCTCCCTCTCCCTGCTTGTGTTCCCTCTCTCGCTGTCTCTCTCTCTCTGTCAAATAAATAAATTAAATTTTTTTAAAAAAAGGGGGGAGGGACGCCTGGGTGGCTCAGTCATTAAGCGTCTGCCTTTGGCTCAGGTCATGATCCCAGCATCCTGGGATCGAGTCCCGCATCGGGCTCCCTTCTCCGCGGGGAGCCTGCTTCTCCCTCTGCCTCTGTCTCTCTCTCTGTCTCTCATGAATAAATAAATAAAATCTTTTAAAAAAAAAATTTAAAAAAGGGGGGAATTCCACAAATATTTTGACTAATAACGTTTCATTAAAGTAAGTGTATAACTTGTTAAAGTGACCATGCTTTAGAAGGGGCAGTCTTTTTCAGTACAAAAACATCAGCATGCTGGTTTACAAAAAAAAAAAAAAAAAAAACCTAATACTTTTTGTTGAAAAAAAACTTTGTTTTTTTTTTTTTTTTAATGGGAATGAACCTAGTCATTTATGTTATTTTCAAAGATGTGCAACTTAAATATTAGACATTATTTGCCATTCTGTCCAACCTCTCACTCATAAGGCAACGCATCCATACACTTTCTGCTGGCTGGGGACTATTAAACCTCTATGAAACATCAGGGTGAAGGCACTCAACAGTCCTAAACCATCTACTCTGCAAATACTTTTTGATAGAGGATTTTTCCACTTGCTGATTCAAAATATGCCCCACAACCCAAATTCTTTCTACTGGCTCTTACTCTTCTAAGAGGCCTAGACTTCTAGAAAAGCAGTTCCCTATTCTAATTAATAATCCTCCAAATACCCAAACGGTGCTAACGTAAAGCTCAAAGCTGGATATTAATAGGTGCTTAATAATAATTAGTGAATGCTGAATGAATGAGGACTTGAAACAGTACTTCTTAAAAAACATTAAACTGAAAAAAAACAATTATCATAAAATTAATAAAATCAGATAAAAGATATTAACTAAAGAAACAAAGAAAAAAGGATATACATACAGCTTAATCAAATTGCCTTATTATGAAAACTTATAAATCTAAGAAGAGCTAGGCGCAGAGTCAAACTTCTGACCACCTAGAACAAAGAGGGCAGCAACCAGAAGCACAGAGGCCAATCATATGTGGGTCAGGAGCTGGCTGCGAGTAGTCAGGTGGCTGTGGGGACCCACTCTTCGGTTGCAAAATACTGGCCCTGGATTAGGTGGGCTAGTCTTCCACCGTCTTGGGGCTTTATTCCAAAATGCTGGGCTTGAAGAGCAAGTGTTAAACCTACAGTTGTAAATTGGTACAGGGAAAAGAGTCAAAACTTGTTTCTTCAGAGAGCCTTTAAAAGGTTTAAAAAATATTGAGATGGGGGGTACTGATCAGTATTGCCTGATAAACAAGAGACAGAGAAAACTTTATTAACTCAAGACAAATGGTTTAAATGCAGCATGGCTATCAATAAAAAACTCTACATGTTTCATGAGCCTCCCTTCCTTTTCTTTCTCCTCCTGTCTTTATGTCCTACCAGCAGCAGAAAGCGTTAGTTGGAGGTGGGAATGTAGTGAGGTGGGGGCAAGGAAGAGGATGTGGGAAGGAGGTGATAAAGAATAAAGGACAGCACAGGCAGAACGCCAAGGTGGTGGAGGGGAGCCAGGAGAAAGCCCATCAGACCCACTCTGGGCAGCACTGTGCAGAAAGGAGGTGCCTGGTCTCCCATCACTAGCAATACGCCCTGCAGAAGAGGATAATTAGATAACTGACCACTCTCACCTCACGTTTACTACTGTTTTAAAACTACATTTTCCCCAAAGAAAAGAGTGGGAGGGAAAAGTTGAAGAGGAAAATCACATTAGGAGCCAGTCCAGCCTGATTTGGCACTGTTGTCATAAATACCAAGAGGCAGAGGCACTCTTCCTGCCTGGAGCTGATCAAGCTACAGAAAAGACAGCTATTACTGATGGCCTAAACCAGAGCAAAGGCATTTGGTATACAGGAACTCATGACTCTGGAAAGAACCATTTCCCATTAATTTTCAATTTGAAGGAGTAATATTATTCATCATTTTTATTATTATTTAGAGGTATGAGGTCTTAACTAGAATTTTATGATCCTTGCTATGATTTATCATTATTTTTAATTTAATGAACACTTAGAAAGTATTTCCTATGTGCCAGACACCGTTTTAAGTGCTTTGCAAATAGAAACTCCATGTGACAATCCTATAAAGGAATTACTCTTAATTTGACTTTAACTCCACTTTTGCAAGCGTTCATTGTAACCCAGAACCAACATAGTTTCTCCAACAAATTCCATATAGTACAAACTTTAATTTTAATAAGACTAATTAAATTTTTTTTAAGTCTAGAGATTTAACTTTTTTTACACACCATTTACAGTTCAAGTCCTAATAAATCTCTTGGAGGTGGTACACTGGTTTAAAAAAAGTCATCTACGAAATCATGCAAAAATATCTAACAAATAATAATTGAAGTGAAATGAAAACAAAAGGATTATTTTGTACAGAGAAAGCAAATTTTAAGGGAAGAGATTTTTAGAAACAAAATGTGTGTATGTGTGTGTGTATGCCAAACTGAATTACAAATAGTATTTTTTTTTCCTGCACTTAAATTCTGGTACAAATCTATTTACAAATACAAAAATAAGAATAAGTAATTTGAGGGACTAAGAAACGTATCATGAAGAACCAAAAGTAGAAAAAAGCAAAAGTAAGAAGTAATAGGCAATATGCTCTACCAGTGTATCATCTGTATCCCCAAGTAGTGAAGAAAAACGTCTTTCTTAGTTTGTGGTAGAAAAGCTCTATTTTTATCCTTTTTAATAGAGTGTAATAAATGATGAATTTTCTTAATTGACTCGGCAGCCTTTGTCAAATAGCATCTTATGAAATTATGAGCTTGGAAGAGGACCTCTTCATTAAGCAAGCTCATCATTTCTGTAACATTTCAGTCAGGGAAGAATTAATGGTGGCCAGGCAGCATTCTATCTTGGTATTGTGGATCATATAAAACTACATCTATGTAATGGTAAAACACTGTCCTTAAAATAATTTCACAAAAGTCAGAAAAATAATAGAATTTTCACACACACACACACACACACACACACACACAAATGCATACTGGTGATCTCAAATGTCTTAAAAGCTAGTTAAGAAACACTTCTTCAGAAAACATGGCATTTATATGCATCTGTTTTAAGTACTAATAGTTCCTATAAAAGGTTTTACACATATTAGGCAGAGTCCCTAGAGGTCAAAGAAAAAGGGTAGAAGTTTAAGTCTGGTCAGAGACCTTTCAAAGACACACAATGTAATCACTGCTGTAAGTGATACAACTTAGGTTGATTACAAGGTATACTTAATAATGGAGTCTGATATCATACATGAATTGCCATATGGCAATAGGAAAGAGCTTATTAGGGCAATTAGCTGTAGATAGTCAGTTTACCTCTGGCTTACGTGGTTATGGAAAGAATTGGAAAGTTAGGAAAACATTCAGAGACCCAGAAATAAAGAAGCCAAGTATGAGAAAAGAGGGAGAGAAACTGAATAGGAGACACAGATTAATAATGCCAAGATTTTTACCATGTTTAACTATTATTTCTCAGTATGTTCTGAAAATTTCTCCTTCATGCTTTAGAACTTACAGTGTTGATTTGAGGAAAAAATTACTTCCCTTCTAATCTAAATGTATTCTGCTGGCTGGCTAACAGACTCTGAGGCAATATAGGATTTACAGTTGTATCACTCTGTTGTCAAACCAGAACGCTTAAAGAAGACATTCCATTGTCCCAGTGTGATTTAAAAACAACTCTGATAACATATTTCTGGTGAAGTTTTCTTTTTTTATGACCCTCATTAGAGGGCATTTTATGTGTGTAAAGTTTTGGGGGTAATATTTTTTTCCCTGTACACTTATATTCAGTTAAAGACATCACAACAATTGTAAAGTCAGTTTTACTGGGCTTCATTTAGAGAATACTGATATAACCTGAAGATGATCCAGGTCTGGTTGTTAGGATTAGGGTGGGCAAAGTGTTGTACTGTTTAAGATATATGAATGAAAGATAAGGATGGCTTTTAGTATCTGGAATAGTGTTGGGGTGGGGGGTATGTTCTATTAGGAACTATTCTGAAACCTTGTAGTCTTCAGCATATCAGTATTTCTCAAGTGTCTAGTATGTCTTGTGTTTCAATCACCTCAATTCTTAATCAGAAATATAAATTTCAAAACTGTGAACTTAACCATGTCGTTGCACAAAATTTTGGAAAATATATTACACATTCATCTTGAATAAATAGCATGTTGTAATAAATAAATACAAACTTAAATGAGATCTTAGTTGCAGAGCTAAAAAGTTTATGATTAAAAACTTCCTATATGGGGCGCCTGGGTGGCTCAGTCGTTAAGCGTCTGCCTTCGGCTCAGGTCATGATCTCAGGGTCCTGGGATCGAGCCCCGCATCGGGCTCCCTGCTCGGCGGGAAGCCTGCTTCTCCCTTACCCACTCCCTCTGCTTGTGTTCCTTCTCTCACTGTGTCTCTCTCTGTCAAATAAATAAAATCTTTAAAAACAAAACAAAACAAAAAAAACTTCTTATATGCCATATATTTTGGAAGCATTTTAACATTCACTGTAAATACTTTTTTTATTAAAGATTTATTTATTTATTTGAGAGAGAGAGAGAAGGAGACAGAGACAGCAGGGGGAAGGGCAGAGGGAGAGAGAGAATCTCAAACAGACTGCACGCCCAGCACGGAGCTGGAAGTGGGACTCGATCACCTGACCCTGAGATCATGACCTGAGCCGAACTCAAGAGTCGGACGCTTAATCGACTGAGCCACCCAGGTGCCCCCACTGTAAATACTTACTAGAAAGTAGATACAGGCATATCTCAGAGATATTGTGAGTTTGGTTCTAGACTACTGCAATAAAGCAAGTCAAATTAATTTTTTGCTTTCCCAGTGGTGCATATAAAAGTTGTGTTTACACTATAGTCTATTAAGTGTGCAATAGCATTATGTCTAAAAAATGTATATACTTAAATAAAAAATACCTTATTGCTAAAAAAATGGTAATTAACCATCATCTGAGCTTTCATCGAGTCAAAAGCTTTTTGCTGATGGTGGGTCTTGCCTCAATGCTGGTGGCTGCTGACTGATCAGAGTGCTGGCCACTGAAGGCTGGGGTGGCTGGGGCAATTTCTTAAAATAAGACAACAATGAAGTCTGCCACATTGATTGACTTGATTTCTCTGTAGCATGTGATACTGTTTGATAGCATTTTATCCACGGTAGAACTTTTTTCAAAGGTGGAGTCAATCCTCTCAAACCCTGCCACTGCTTTATCAACTGAGTTTATGTGATAATCTAAATCTTTCACTGTCATTCCAACACCCTTCCCAGCATTTTCACCAGGACTAGATTCCACCTCAAGAAACCACTTTCTGTGCTCATCCATAAGAAGCGACTCCTCATCCGTTAGTTTTAACATGAGATTGCAGCAATCCAGTCCCATCTTCAGGCTCCACTTCTAAGTCTAGTTCTCTTGCTATTTCTACCACATCTGTAGTTACTTCCCCCACTGAAGTTTTGACCCTTCCATTTTTAAAACAACACAATATTTGCAAAGTGCAATAAAGTGAAGTTCAATAAAATGAGGTATACCTGTATTTTGGAAGCATTTAAAACTATTCAAATAAATGAAAATACCAGCCTTTGTTTTTTGGTTGTTTTCAGTAGTCCAATATATTTACTAAGCTCCAAAACACTACAGGAAGAAGCCATTTGATTGGAAGAAACTTTGGGCATAATTTTAAGAAGAGAGAAAAAAAAATGCTGGTCAATGTTAAACACTGCATTTCCAAATACATTAGTTAGTCCTTTTAGCTACAATATACCAGGATCATATTGGAAATCACTGGTTTCTTACAGCTCATAAGCCCTATTGTTTAAAAGTTGTATAATAAATTCTGGACATAGCCATACAAATGACTGAAATTATATTCCCTGTTTGTCAAAAAAGAACGAGGAAATAAACAAAACTGAGTTGCATGCCATAAAATAAATGAAAAAAACACAAAAACCAAAAAACAACACTGTCCCATTTGTATTGGGTTAAGAATAATGGGTGGTTAATTCTCAATCTTAGGTCTCAGGTCATTCTAAAGTAGTTCTGGATTCATAAGCACAGAAATTCAAAGTTATAACTGGATCAAAACATCTCTCAGTAATTAACAGAACAAAAGAAGAACATAATATAGAAGATCTGAACAACATTATCAATACCAACATGACCCAAGACATTTATGGAACATTATACCCAATAACAGGAGAATAAATATTATTCTTACGTGCACATGGAATATTCACCAAGATAGATCGTATTAGGACTAAAAAATAAGCCTTAACAAAATTAAATAAATAAAAATTATGCAAAGTATGTTCTTGGACCATAATGGAACTGGTAATAAATAACAACAAAAAAGGATAATCCCCAAATATTTGGAAAATAAGCAACAGACTTCTAAATAACCCATGGTACAAAAAAGAAGTTTTTAAAAGACTTTTAAAATACCCTGAGCTGAAGAAAAATGAAATATACCACGTTAAAATTTCAGGGATGCAGCTAAAGCAGTGCTTAGAAGGAAACTTACAGTATTAAATTCTTATATTATAAAAATTAATTCTGAAATCATTAATCTGGGCTTCCACTTTCAATAACTTAAAAGACAAGAGCAAAATAAATCCAAAGTAGTCAGAGGGTAGGAACTTTTAAGGTAAGAGCTAAACCAATGAAATGGAAAACAGATGGAAGAGAGAAATCAATCAAATCTAAAGTCGGTTCTTTGAAAACATTAATAAAGTTGATAAACTTCTATGCAGATAAGAGGTAACATAAAAATTACCCATAGCAGGAACATATGCACACACACACACAGATGTATTAACTATAGACACCATACAAATTAAAAGGATAATAAGGAAATCAGGGGTGCTGGGTGGCTCAGTCGGTTAGGCGTCTGCCTATGGCTTGGGTCATGATCCCGGGGTCCTGGGATCAAGTCCCATACGGGGCTCCCTGCTCAGCTACCAACAGCATGCTACCAGAGACCTCATGCCATATATATACTGGGCTGCAATATAATATACACTCACCCATACTCTTTGAACATGGCTGTTACATAAAGCTACATTTCAGCTTAAATGTCACACCTTTTAGTCCACAAATTCTCCATTTTGAGTGAAAGATTATTACAAGAAAATGATGAGACTGAAATATTCAGTCAAAAGTGTTTCTCTAATCTGGTTATTTGACAGAATAGAAAACAGTTATATCTTGCCTAAGTTGTTCTGGTGAACACATGCTACTTCCATATAGAAACAATTTCCTTTTCTAAGGAATTACAGATTATTTATTTAAAAGTTCTAAAATACTGTTAGATTTTAGAGGTAAAATACATTTTGTTACATTGTAAATGTTAAAAACAGATTTTTCTTCATGTTACATCTTCTTGCTATATCCTCCATTTTCCTTAATTCCTAAAATACTACTGACAATCATTCAAATACACCTTTGAAGTGTTTGTTTTCTGGATGTTGACATATGGGCTCATTAACAGTAATTAAGTACATTCTTATTTTTGCCCTCACATTTTTTGTGTCTCATAAAATCAATTTATGATAAATAGAGACAACTGACAAATAAACACCATCCAATATTCCCTCAGAGATAACCACTGTTAATATTGCTTCCAGTCTAATTTTCATGTAAAAACACCTAGAATTTTGGAACATAGAACATATTTTGGAACATAATCTAGGAACACTGATTTTTCACTTAAAATGTATCATAAGCATCATTTGTTGGGATTACATAGTCCACAAATACATTACTTAAGTATGGCATACTATTTCATCAAATGGATTTATTTATCCTATTATTATTTCCTTTAATATTAGAAATGTAGTAGTTCTCACTTCATATCATAAATAACACTGTGATAAACATCTTTATATCCAGACCTCTCTGCTCCCTGAGTCCCTTAAGATGTCTACTGGCTTAAAAGTAGAATCATGAGTCAAGGAGCCCAACTTCATCAGGCATGTGACTCACTTTCCCAATTGTCTCCTAAAATGATTATATCAACCTCAACTAAATTTCCTCTAATACTTATCAATCTAAACAAAAACTGTATTTTGTTGTTTAATTTGTAATTTTTAAAATATCTGAATAGTTGAAACCTTTTCACTATATTTATTGGCTACTGTTATTTTTTTCCTATGCATTTTGGTTCATTTTATTTTTCTACTTTGTAGGTTAAATGGTTTCTTACTAAATTTAAGGGTTTATTATACATAAAGAATAGAATTTTGCTTTTAATTCTATATATATTGTCTTTCTACATGTTGCAACTTTTTAAAAAACAAGTTTGTCTTGCATTGAATTTTATTGGAAAGAAATTTTGTAGTCAGATTTCAAACTTACCTTCTGAAATGTCTTTCACCGCAATTTTTCTTAGAAAATCCATGGTCACTGAAAGATTGGTTCAAGCATGTGTTTATGTATGTTTTCTACTAATTATTTAGAGTTTTAATTTTTTAAATGTGTACTTACAGGTTGATGTTTCTCAAAATAGAAAATTTCCCATTTCGAATAATCAGTTCCTTATATAATTAGTTTATCTTTCCTTCTTTTGTTTTTACCTCCTTCTTATGCATCCATCCATTCAGAAATACTTACTGAATGCTCACCATGTACCAGGTTCTATTAAGGAGGCATCTGGGATAAATTAATGAACAAGACAGACAAACTCCTCGCTGTCAAAGATTTTACACATCAAAATTCACAGCTTTTATAATTAAATGTCTTACTAATATAGTCTTTCAATGTTTTTGTTCCGAAGTATTTTTATTTTACTATTGCGATTCCTGTATTCCTTTTATTAAACTATATCAATTTATTTTAGCTGTCTCTTTTAAAGTTGGATTTTGTCTATAAACCCAATTGAGAATCTTTGTCTTTTATTAGGAGAGCTTAAAGCATTTGTGTACTAATTTTGACAGTACTTATCATTTTGTTTTATGCTTTCTTTGCATGCACTTGTTATTTGCTTTTGTTATTCTTACTACCTTAGTGAGTCTTATAAGTCAGGTAACTGCTTAGCACATAGAAGTTAGTAACAATGAACATTTTGAGTGTTTACACTGTGCCAAGTACTGTGCTCTACAGGACTTTTTTTTTTTTTCATTTACACCTCACAATTCTCTTGCATAGTTACTAATTTATAGGAATTTTATAAAACAAAATATTCTTCAGTTATTAGAAACATCAATGAAATAGTATATTTGATTTCTGTGCTGATAAATGATGTAAACTTTTGGACTTCTTTCCCACTTTGAATTATTTACTAGAGTTAAGTAGATCTAAGATCCAAAAATGTTTTAATTACTTTTACTTACTTCAGATGATTATTTTTGACCTGCATTCAGTTGTATGTACCTAACCATATCTTACTGGTTATATTGTTTTCTAGCAGTCTTTTAAGACCTGCTTTCCTCTGGCCTGAATTATTAAGTTTTACTCACCTTTCAGTGTGAAGAGCATATTTTTACCTGCAAAGGCATGTGGATGGTACCTATCCTAAACTTATGCATGTGTGACTCGGCACAACCTTTCCTTTTTGGCCTTTGTCTATTTAATATTCATCATTACTTTGTCAGTACAGATTCTATTTCTTCTGTTTCATCAATTAACTACACTGTTGTGGGCCTTGGGCTCCCCAGTACGCTCCATTATTCCATTACTTCCTTAGCAGGCTTGTTTCTGACCACTACCCATAAGACTCCTCTGATTCCAGGCCTTGTACCACCTGCCTGGTCTTTTTTGTTATCTGATCACCACAAGTTTGGCTCATGGTCCAAGCTAACAAACAGGACTTTTGAGCGCCTTAATTTTCTACCACTCCAAGTCCTAGTCAAATTAGAGTATGAATATAGGCTCAAGAGTTCAAAGCCTCCAAGACTTCAAAGATTCCTGGTAGCTGGTTGATCTAAATATGCATTTGTAGGGGCGCCTGGGTGGCTCAGTCATTAAGCATCTGCCTTCGGCTCAGGTCATGATTTCAGGTTCCTAGGATCGAGCCCCACATCGGGCTCCCTGCTCCATGGGAAGCCTGCTTCTCCCTCTCCCACTCCCCCTGCTTGTGTTCCCTCTCTAGCTGTGTCTCTCTCTGTCAAATAAATAAATAAAATCTTAAGAAAAATATATTAAAAAAAATAAAATACATACGCGTTTGTAAGCTGTGATTTCCTCATCTACATAATGGGGATAATAGTACCTATCCCAATGTGTTGTGAAGATACATAAAATAATTTATGTAAAGCCTTTAGTACAATGCCTAGCCCAAAGGAAACAATAAATATTAACAATTATTATCATTATTTCAAGTAATTTATTATTCATCCCCATAACTTTTAATCATGATAATTCTTCTTATAGAAATGAAAAAAAATTTTTTTCAAAGGGAGTAATCCTCAAGTGGTAATAAGACAAGGTATCATTGGACCTTGTAGTCCCTCGTTATATTTTTTACATTTAATGTATAACATAACATTCACTGAAAAGAAAAGAATATTTCAATCATTAGCTGTGTTTAGAATAGAAAGCTATTTGTTTAAACTGTTGAGACACAGAATTTTTAAGGTGGGTAACTATAGTGACTTTGATGACTAAGAATTATATTTTTATCATATATTTATACATCAAATATAGGTTTAAAAATTTAGTAGTCATACATAATTACACTCTGATATGTTAGAATATGCTATGATATAAATATTTTTAAATTATATCACAAAATTTACCAGATTATTAATCAGTAACCAAAAACCTCCCCAATTAAATACTATAAACTACCACAGCAAAACAACTGCTAATCCAGAAAATAGGAAATAAGGGAAATGGAAGATGTATAATAAACATTTGGGAGATATGAAATTTATCCCATGAGTGTTGTAAAGAGCTCATAATTTAAGAATACCAAAGCCCAAGTGTGTTATGAGGGTCTTTCCTCAAAAGTGACATTAATTGCATATCCCACAGATGCTTATTATGTATTCTATTTATATCAAAGTATAAAATGTAGTTGAAAATATACAGGTTCAATATATTTAATGGTGATAATAAAACACAGTTACTCTGGCCTAGCAAAAATTGTTTTTTTTAAACTTCAATTTTTGGTCTCTCTGTAAAATAGTATTATGGCATTAAATGAAAATGGTATTCAATCTTTATACTTGAATCTCTTGTGATAAAGAGTCTTTTGGACTGAAAGAAGTACATACTCATGGATGGAACTGTAACACTGTATTTTAGAGGTTTTTGCATAAAAATAACCCCTAAGTGATGAAATCACAGGACATTCTTATTCTCATACTAAAAATGAAAATGCCCCAAAAAATAAATAAATAAAAAGCAACTCTTAGGAATTACTTGGGAAAGTTGGAAATAATGTAGTCAATGTTTACTTTGGATATTAATCACTCTGCAATGACAGGCCCCTATGGAACTTAATTTTTTATAAATCTAATACCCATCAATAATTGGCAAACAAAAGACAACTCAAAATATTATTTGAATTAAAGCAAGAGAAACTTTGAAGTGCAACAGGAGTAATCTTTCATAAAGTTAATGAAAAACACAGTGTAAATTACTGTTAGAAAATATTATTTTATAATATCACTTACATTGAATTGAACATTTAACTTCAAATTACTTTTGTTTAAACTAAATAGTAAGTTGACTGATTTAACATTTTGTAAGAGAAAAACCAGCTACAATTATCCAGGGGATAATGTACTTAAGTACATAAAATAATAGCATTAATAAGCAAATTATTATACAATATTCAAGATCTCATGGGTAATTATTCTCATATTTCAAGATAAATACCATCAATTTATTTAAAATTAAGATAAGCTAATTTGGAATGACTTTAGCCAATATTAGTACAATTAATATTTTTACACTAATTAGAATTCTAATTTTGTTAAATAAATTTATCAGCAAAATGCAACAAATATGTTTGTATATGGTGTATCTGCCATATCAGGAGACTTCCACATAATATTCTCTTACAAAAACCAGAACAAAAACTATTTTTAAAAATGGAGTAATTACAAAATCTTTCTCTTAGTGATAATTATAACCATAGTATAATGCAAATTTTTTTAAAAGATATATTTATTTATTTTAGAGAAAGAAAGCAAGAGAGAGCCCATATGCGTGCGAGCAGGGGGAGGGGCAGAGGGAGAGAGAGAGAATCTCTAGCAGACTTCACACTCAGCACAGAGCCCAATGGGGCGCTTCATCCCAAGATCCTCAAGTCATGACCTGAACTGAAATCAAGAGTCGGATTCTTAATCGACTGAGCCACCCAGGCAGCCCTATAAGGTAGATTTAAATAAATTTTAATGTACCATGCAACTGCTCAAGATTGATAGAATGAGAAACCTGGACTCAACAGGATTATAATTTCATGTTGCTATCACTCTCCTCACATGTAATAAACACATTTTTATGATTTACTTCCCATTCTACACAAATTCTTAATACTCATAACATTTCCCACTGACATATTCATTACTGACATTTTTATCATATCGTTTCCTAATTTTGTTACAGTATTTTGGTATACAAGAAAATACTTGTTTGAAAACTAAAATTCTGTAAAAAAACAGTTGGCATACAAAAGCACATTTCAGATGATGTAGTTATGGATTCTGATGTCATCCTAAAGAAGAATAATTTTTACTAACTGAAAATTGATTATTTTATATTTGCCCACTTGAGGATAAAGTACTCAAAATGCAAACTCATTGTTTTTAAGTATTAATATTGAATGTCAGCCTAAATTACCAACTTTCTTCCAGCAGGAATGGATAGTAGCATCAGCAATTATTTAAATGAATATTACTTGACTGACATAAAACCAAATAAATATTTCAATTCATTTCCATGAGGTACAAACCTACAAAATTTTTTTTTAGCTTTAAGGACACAAAATTATTGTGACAAATTATTGTAATCTGATTCTAGACATTTATTCCTCAACTTCTATACTGTCTCTTTAGAAGCACTGGTCTAAAAGACAGCTGTTGTTTCCACTTAAGTAGAAGCTCATATGCTTTGGTGAAGAAAACACAGAAAGCCAGAGGTGGAAAGGTTCATGAAACACATAGTACATCATATTCACAGAGCCGTGACATCCTAATTGAGTAATGGTAATGCCAGATAATGATAACAAAAGTACTGCCAAACATATCTTGAATGCTTACTACATACTGAGCACTATGATTTTTGCATATTATGACTGAATTCTCATAGGCACCCTACGAAGTAGGTACCATTATTTTTAATCTCCATTTCACAAATGAAGAAACCAAGGATCAAAGTGGTTAAACAGATCTGTTTCATTTCAAAGCCTGTGCTTCTAACTGCTATTTCATATTATGCTCATATTTTTCTTTGGCCCCCAAAGATTCTAACAATCATCAACAGGAAGTATACAGATGAGTAGTACAACTGAAGGTAGCATAAAGACAAAGGAAAATTCGACCACATGTACCCTACATATAGAAATAATACCATCAAATTTAAGTGGAGTAAACTCCTTTCACTATAGTAGAGACTAACTAAGAGAATGAATGACTCCTTCAAAGATCAAAAAAATATGTATATTTTTAGTTAATGCAGAGGAGATTCTATACTAAAATAATGGGATAAATGAGTCAGCTACGGTTACTGCAAGCCCTGGTATTGTTAGTACTGCTGAAAAATAAAGTTGCAAGGATTAAGAGTGATTATGTCATGGATCATGGAATTTTATTGGGAAGGTGCTGGTGGGATGTCAAAGAAGCTCTATGAATCATTATGATGAAGAGAAAGCTGATGGAAACTAATGTCTGAAAAGGAAACTTGAGCACAATGGTTTATAAATCATCTTACCCAAGCCCATGCCACCACCATTGCAATGTAAAGCATCAGCTCAAACAAAGAGGTAATAAATGATACAGCATTTCAAAGAAATGACAAATATGTCCAACATTAATTTCTTTCCCCAATATTTAAGACCAATATCTAGAGTTTAGTAAACAATTTTTGAGGGTGTAAAATGGGCTTTTATATTTGAATAAATCATTTCTTTGAGTGCACAGTGGAGAGGAATACAGAATTTATCTCCTGACCTTGCCAATAGCTGTTTTAAAGTAAATTTTTATGTCTATAATCACAAACACATTAGCCAAACTTTTAAGTGTAAATAACGACTCATTAATAACTTATAGTACTGCCCAATACCCATGTTACCCACAACATTCTCATTTCCAGTAGGACTGATGGAGCTGCTCTCAATGATGAAGTCAAGCTTAAGTCACAGAAATGAAAATAAGCATCATTAAAACCAAACAGCAGACATCTTTAATCACAGTTCAGGACTTCCAAAGAAGATAGAAAGCTGAGTTACAATTAGTGAAAGACTGTGTCACATGAGAACATAAAGAAAACACTCAATGATATGCTTTTCTTTGGGCTAAATAAACAGCCTCTGCTCTGGTCTGAAACCTTTGACTTATTTGAGATTCTTTGTAATTCAAATAATGAATTCATATTTACTGAGCATTTATTACATATATCTTAATATCTGCTCAATTTTCCATGTTCTACCTGAGGGATGGAATTGCAGAAAATATCTACCAAGGAAATGCCCAACACTAGCTATAAATGTTATACTGTTTCAATATAAAGGATCCTTTTATTATCTGTAGCACTACACAACTAATTCATATTTATTAAAACTGCAATCTTTTGCAGGGAGGAGCAAGACGGCGGAGGAGTGGGAGACCTGGATTTCGTCTGGTCCCAGGAATTCAGCTAGATAGGGATCAAACCATTCTGAACACCTACGAACTCAACAGGAGATCAAAGAAAAGAATAGCAGCAACTCGGAACAGAGAAGCAACCACTTTCTGGATGGTAGGACGTGTGGAGAAGTGAATCCGAGGCAATATTCGGGAGGATAGATGGCGCGGGAGAGGGCCTCTGTCGGCCGGCCGCTTCTGGCAAGCGATAGAGCCGCGGAGCGCAAAATAGGAACTTTTAGAAGTCGGCTCCGCTGAGGGACGTCACTCCAGTGATTAAGCGAGGGTGGAACCCTCACGGGGACAGTGTGGTCTCAGGACCCTTGGGGTCAAAAAAAGACCGGGGTGCCTGAGTGCGGCAGAGCTCCCAGGTGTTGGAGCAGGGAAGCTGGCTGCAGAGACGGAGCCGAGGCACGGGTTCTCAGCTCCGGGTTGCCATAAACCATGATCTGCGGCACAGTCAGGCCACTGCTCCTCCAGCAGGGACCCAACAAGCGGCAGATCAGGGGAGACTCCCCTTCCTCCCCCGGGAGGAGCGGCGCGGGAGTACACCGCAGGGATCTGCTGGGTTTGGAGACTCCACACGGGGTTGGGTGCCAGAGACAGAAACGTTCGGTCACAGGCCGGGTGAGCACGGAGTGCGGCCCGAGACTGGGGAGACGGTAGTGACTGCTTTTCTCTGGGGGTGCACTGAGGAGTGGGCCCCGAGATCTCGGCTCCTCTGGGGCGGAGATTGGGAGGCCGCCATTTTCACTCTCGGCCTCCAAAGCTGTACGGAAAGCTTGCAGGGAACAAAAGCTCCCAAGAGCAAACCCGAGCAGATTACTTAGCCTGGACCGGCAAGGGCGGGGCAATTCCGCCTCCGCCAAAGACATTTGGGAACCACAGCAACAGGCCCCTCTGCCAGAAGAACAGCAAGAACAGCCAGCCAAGACCAAGTTTACCGATCAATGGGAACGGCAGAACTCCAGCACTAGGGGAATACTGCACACAGAATCCATGGCTTTTTTCCCATGATTCTTTAGTCTTTCTTTCATTTTTTTTTTTAAGATTTTATCTATTTATTTGAGAGACAGAGAATGAGAGACAGAGAGCATGAGAGGGAGGAGGGTCAGAGGGAGAAGCAGACTCCCTGCCGAGCAGGGAGCCCGATGCGGGACTCGATCCCAGGACTCCAGGATCATGACCTGAGCCGAAGGCAGTCGCCTAACCAACTGAGCCACCCAGGTACCCGATTCTTTAGTCTTTCAAAGTTAATTTTTTTTTAACTTTCTCTTTTTTTTTGACTTTTTCCCTTTTTCAACCAACATCTTATCAATCCCTTTTTTAAAAAATCTTTTTTATTTTTCATTTTTAGAGTCATATTCTATCCCTTCATAGTAGTTAACCTTATTTTTGGTATATATAAGTTTTTCACTCTTTAAAATTTTGGGATACAGTTTCTTCTAACAGACCAAAATATATCCTAAGTCTCTAGTTTATGGCTTTGTTCTAGTCTCCTGCCTGACCACATTGGCTCCCCGCCCTTTTGTTTTTAAATCCTCTTCTTTTTTCAACCAACTTCTTACAGTATCAATTCCTTCTATAAATTCTTTTATAATTTTCATCTACAGTCATATTCTATCCCTTCATCGTATTAACCCTTATTTTTGTACATATATAAGTTTTTCTTTCTTTAAAATTTTGGAAGGAACTTTCTTCTAAGAGACCAAAATATGCCCAAAATCTAGTGTGTGGCACTGATCTATACACCAACCTGATCATATTTGATCATATTCTGGCCCTTTTTTTGTTTCTTTGTTTGTTTTTATCTTTTTCTTTTTCTTTTTTCTTTCTTTCCCTTTCTTTTCCCCCAGTTTCAGGAATCTTTTGACTTGTTTAATGTATATTTTTCTGGGGACATTGTTACCCTGTTAGCATTTTGTTCTCTCATTCATCTATTCTCTTCTGGACAAAATGACAAGATGGAAATAATCACCTCAAAAAAAAGAACAACAGGCAGTACCGACTGCCAGGGACCTAAAAATAAGTACATTACTAAGATGTCGGAACTAGAGTTTAGAATGATGATTTTAAAGATACTAGCTGCGCTTGAAAGAAGCATGGAAGACATTAGAGAAACCCTTTCTGGAGAAATAAAAGAACTAAAATCTAACCAAGTCAAAATCAAAAAGGCTATTAATGAGGTGCAATAAAAAATGGAGTCTCTAACTGCAGGGATAAATGAGGCAGAAGAGAGAATTAGTGATATAGAAGACCAAATGATGGAAAATAAAGAAGCTGAGAAAAAGAGAGATAAACAACTACTGGATCACGAGGGCAGAATTCGAGAGATAAACGATACCATAAGATGAAACAATATTAGAATAATTGGGATCCCAGAAGAAAAAGAAAGAGAGGGGCAGAAGGTATATTGGAACAAATTATAGCAGAGAACTTCCCGAATTTAGGGAAGGAAACAGGCATCAAAATCCAGGAGGCACGGAGAACCCCCTCAAAATCAATAAAAATAGGTCAACACCCCAACATCTAATAGTAAAACTTACGAGTCTCAGAGACAAACAGAAAATCCTGAAAGCAGCTCGGAAGAAGAGATCTGTAACCTACAATGGTAGAAACATTAGACTGGCAACAAACCTATCCACAGAGACCTGGCAGGCCAGAAAGGACTGGCAGGATATATTCAGAGCACTAAATGAGAAAAATAGGCAGCCAAGAATACTATATCCAGCTAGGCTGTCACTGATAATAGAAGGAGAGATAAAAAGCTTCCAGGACAAACAAAAACTAAAGGAATTTGCAAATATGAAACCAGCCCTACAAAATATTGAAAGGGGTCCTCTAAGCAAAGGTCCTCTATGTTGCCTAAAAGCAACATAGACCAGAAAGGAACACCGACAATATACAGCAACAGTCACCTTACAGGCAATACAATGGCACTAAATTCATATCTTTCAGTTTCTCTGAATGTAAATAGGCTAAATGCCCCAATCAAAAACACAGGCTATCAGATTGGATTAAAAAACAAGACCCATCAATATGCTGTCTGCAAGAGACTCATTTTAGGCCCAAAGACACCCCCCAGATTGAAAGTGAAGGGGTAGAAAACCATTTACCATGCTAATGGACACCAAAAGAAAGCTGGGGTGGCAATCCTTTTATCAGACTAATTAGATTTTAAACCAAAGACTGTAATAAGAGATGAGGAAGGACACTATATGCTACTTAAAGGGTCTATCCAACAAGAAGATCTAACAATTGTAAATATCTATGCCCCTAACATGGGAGCAGCCACTTATATAAGCCAATTAATAACAAAAGCAAAGAAAGACATTGACAACAATACAATAATAGTGGGGGACTTTAACACCCCCTTCACTGAAATGGACAGATCATCTAAGCAAAAGATCAACAAGGAAATAAAGACTTTAAATGACACACTGGACCAAATGGACTTCACAGATATATTCAGAACATTCCATCCCAAAGCAACAGAATACACATTCTTCTCTAGCGCCCACGGAACATTCTCCAGAATAGATCACATCCTAGGTCACAAATCAGGTCTCAACCGGTACCAAAAGATAGGGATCATTCCCTGCATATTTTCAGACCACAAAGCTTTGAAACTAGAACTCAATTACAAGAGGAAAGTCGGAAAGAACTCAAATACATGGAGGCTAAAGAGCATCCTACTAAAGAATGAATGGGTCAACTAGGAAATTAAAGAAGAATTAAAAAAATTCATGGAAACAAATGAAAATGGAAACATAACTATTCAAAATCTTTGGGGGGCGCCTGGGTGGCTCAGTCAGTTAAGTGTCTGCCTTCAGCTCAGGTCATGATCCCAGGGTCCTGGGATCGAGCCCCACGTCGGGCTCCCTGCTCTGCGGGGAATCTGCTTCTCCCTCTCCCACTTCCCCTGCTTGTGTTCCCTCTCTCGCTGTGTCTCTCTCTGTCAAATAAATAAAATCTAAAAAAAAAAAAAAAATCTTTTGGATGCAGCAAAGGCAGTCCTAAGAGGAAAGTATATAGCAATACAAGCCTTTCTCAAGAAACAAGAAAGGTCTCAAGTACACAACCTAACCCTACACCTAAAGGAGCTGGAGAAAGAACAGCAAATAAAGCCTAAACCCAGCAGGAGAAGAGAAATAATAAAGATCAGAGCAGAAATCAATGAAATAGAAACCAAAAGAAGAGTAGAACAGATCAACGAAACTAGGAGCTGGTTCTCTGAAAGCATTAACAAGATTGATAAACCCCTGGCCAGACTTATCAAAGAGAAAAGAGAAAGGACCCAAATAAATAAAATCATGATTGGAAGAGGAGAGATCACAACCAACACCAAAGAAATACAAACAATTATAAGAACATATTATGAGCAACTCTATGCCAGCAAATTAGGTAATTTGGAAGAAATGGATGCATTCCTAGAGATGTATCAACTACCAAAACAGAACCAGGAAGAAATAAAAAACCTGAACAGACCCATAATCACTAAGGAAACTGAAGCAGTAATCAAAAATCTCCCAACAAACAAGAGCCCAGGGCCAGATGGCTTCCCAGGGGAATTCTACCAAACATTTAAAGAAGAATTAATACCTATTCTTCTGAAACTGTTCCAAAAAATAGAAATGGAAGGAAAACTTCCAAATTTGTTTTATGAGGCCACCATTACCTTGATCCCAAAACCCGACAAAGACTCCATCAAAAAGGAGAATTCCAGACCAATATCCTTGATGAACATGGATGCAAAAATTCTCACCAAAATACTAGCCAATAGGATTCAACAGTACATTAAAAGGATTATTCACCACAACCAAGTGGGATTTATCCCTGGGCTGTAAGGTTGGTTCAACATCCACAAATTAACTGATGTGATACAATACATTAATCAAAGAAAGAACAAGAACCATATGATCCTCTCAATAGATGCAAAAAAAGCACTTGACAAAGTATAGCATCCTTTCTTGATTAAAACTCTTCAGAGAATAGGGACAGAGGGTACATACCTCAATATCATAAAAGCCATCTATGAAAAACCCACAGAGAATATCATTCTCAAAGGGGAAAAACTGAGAGCTTTTCCCCTAAGGTCAGGAACATGGCAGGGATGTCCACTATCACCACTGCTATTCAAAATAGTACTGAAGTCCGAGCCTCAGCAATCAGACAACAAAAAGAAATAAAAGGCATCCGAATCAGCAAAGAAGAAGTCAAACTCTCACTCTTTGCAGATGATATCATACTTTATGTGGAAAACCCAAAAGACTCTACCCCAAAACTGCTAGAACTCATAGAGGAATTCAGTAAAGTGGCAGCATATAAAATCAATGAAATGGCTGAAATCACAGATTTCACAGAAATCAATGGCATTCCTATACACCAACAACAAGACAGAAGAAAGAGAAATTAAGGAGTCAATCCCATTTACAACTGCACTCAAAACCATAAGATACCTAGGAATAAATCTAACCAAAGAGGCAAAGAATCTGTGCTCAGAAAACTATAAAATACTCATGAAAGAAATTGAGGAAGACACAAAGAAATGTAAAAACATTCCACGCTCATGGATTGGAAGAACAAATATTGAGAAGATGTCAATGCTACCTAGAGCAATCTACACATTCAATGCAATCCCTATCAAAATACCATCAACTTTTCTCAAAGAAATGGAACAAATAATCCTAAAATTTGTATGGAACCAGAAAAGACCCCGCATAGCCAGAGGAATGTTGAAAAAGAAAAGCAAAGCTGGTGGCATCACAATTCTGGGCTTCAAGCTCTATTACAAAGCTGTCATCATCAAGACAGTATGGGACTGGCACAAAAACAGACACATAGATCAATGGAACAGAATAGAGAGCCCAGAAATGGACCCTCAACTCTATGGTCTACTAATCTTCGACAAAGCAGGAAAGAATGTCCAATGGAAAAAAGACAGTCTCTTCAACAAATGGTGGTGGGAAAATTGGACAGCCACATGCAGAAGAATGAAACTGGACCATTTCCTTACACCACACACAAAAATAGACTCCAAATGGTTGAAAGACCTCAATGTGAGACAGGAGTCCATCAACATCCTAAAGGAGAACACAGGCAGCAACCTATTCGGCCTCAGCCACAGCAACTTCTTCCTAGAAACATCGCCAAAGGCAAGGAAAGCAAGGGCAAAAATGAATTATCGGGACTTCATCAAGATAAAAAGCTTTTGCACAGCAAAGGACACAGTCAACAAAACCAAAAGACAACGAACAGAATGGGAGAAGATATTTGCAAAGGACATATCAGGTAAAGGGCTAGTATCCAAAATATATAAAGAACTTATTAAACTCAACACCCAAAGAACAAATGATCCAATCAAGAAGTGGGAAGAAGACATGAACAGACATTTGTCCAAAGAAGACAACCAAATGGCCAACAGACACATGAAAAAGTGCTCCACATCACTCGGCATCAGGGAAATCCAAATCAAAACCTCAGTGAGATACCACCTCACACCAGTCAGAATGGCTAAAATTAACAAGTCAGGAAACGACATATTTGGCATGGATACAGAGAAAGGGGAACCCTCCTACACTGTTGATGGGAATGCAAGCTGGTGCAGCCACTCTGGAAAACAGTATGGAGGTTCCTCAAAAAGCTGAAAATAGAGCTACCCTACGATCCAGCAATTGCACTACTGGGTATTTACCCCAAAGATACAAATGTAGGCATCCGAAGGGGTACGTGCACCCCGATGTTTGTAGCAGCGATGTCCACCATAGCGAAACTGTGGAAAGAGCCAAGATGACCATCAACATATGAATGGATAAAGATGAGGTGGTATATATATATACAATGGAATATTATGCAGCCATCAAAAGGAAAGCAATCTTGCCATTTGCCACGATGTGGATGGAACTGGAGGGTATTATGCTGAGCGAAATAAGTCGGAATTCTTGATCTCGGGAAGCAAACTGAGGGTTGCTGGAGTGGTGGAGGGTGGGAGGGGAGGGGTGGCTGGGTGATGGACACTGGGGAGGGTGTGTGCTGTGGTGAGCACTGTGCGTTGTGTAAGACTGTTGAATCGCAGACCTGTACTTCTGAAACAAATAATACATTATATGTTAAAAAAAAAAAAAAAAAAAAAAGAAGGTAGCAGGAAGGGAAGAATGAAAGGGGGGAAATTGGAGGGGGAGAGGAACCATGAGGGACTATGGACTCTGAGAAACAAACTGAGGGTTCTATAGGGGAGGGCGGTGGGGGGATGGTTTAGCCTGGTGATGGGTATTAAAGACGGCACGTACTGCATGGAGCACCGGGTGTTATACGCAAACAATGAATCAGAACACCACATCAAAAACTAATGATGTAATGTATGGTGATTAATATAACATAAAAAAAAAAAAAGAAAAAAAAACTGCAATCTTTCTAATTTTCCTACCCACCTTATAAAGTAAGCCACTGAATAAATATACATACAAACACACACACATATCTGAGGAATGGCTCCCTATTCTTTTGCTATAGCATGTTGGAGAAGTTATTGGCTGAAGATGATTACCATATTATGTTTACTGTGAGGAACATTTATCTTTTAGGAAGCACTTCCCAATAAAATGGAAAGCACATGGATATCGTATAGGTTTGTTTAGGTTTGGGGCTAGCTTCATGTGTGTATGATCTGTGTCACCCTGTACTTCTTAGAATGCTTGGCTTAATGATCTGCTACTGTCATCTTGAAATTCTTGCTATTTTTTTTTTTTTTTTTTACAGGGGCATTCAGTTTTATTTTGCACTGGGCTCTGCAGATTATGGAGCCAATCCTTCCTGAATCCAAATTAAGATTTCACTATTTAATATGTCTAAACACAGTGTTAGCCTTAGTTTCTTCCCCCCGTACAACACTCAATTAACAGGACTGGTGTGAGTATTGGATGAAATATCGCATGTGAAAGTTATAACACAGAGCCTGGCACATAAGACACAAAAGTCATATGAAATGAAATGGAGCTGGAACAGTTCTGGTCTTCCCTCTGTGGATCTGAGACATACAGAAACCACCATTAAGTCATAATTAGATGTAGCTGAAACTTAAACTTTAGTACTTACAACCCATATATCTGTGGTGCGATTTCTAGTCTGTTCAAGTGCATATAAAGCTCAATATCATGCTTCTTCAGTAGATGATCCTGGATCTGGTTGACTTTAGTAACAATAGCAATTGTTGGCCCTAAATCCTGTGGTCTAGCAAAGGGAATGGGAGTCATCAGTGTTTCTTTCCCCTAAAAAGAGAAAAAAAATGGAGCATGTGTTATTTCAATATGAAATGAACAAATATATGGACATCATTCTTCAATGTATTTATCAATGGGAGCGAAAATAAGAACGAATAACTACTTTAATCATCTCATGACACATGCTTAAATGTAGAATCATATGCTGATCATCATACAGATGATTATGCTCATCAAATAAAGGCCAGGAAATGCCTCCTAAAATATTTCCTACTTGTATTCCCTTGACCAGTTTCTCTGGTGACATGGAGTATTTCAAGATAATTTTTCACTACAGGTAGTGGTAGCTGCTAGTCTACTTGTTTATAGTTAGTTTGTCTAATCAGCCATAGGACCTAAATGGAATACTCTGATGACAACATATTTCTTGTGGCATAAAACTTAGACATGAAAAATAGTAAATGAAAAATGTTTTACTTTGAGCTCTCCAAACTATAAAAAAGTTAGGAAATAAAGGAAACTAGTATTAGAAAAGAGGATATTTTCTAACTGTCCTTTGATCAAATTAAATAGCTGAGTAGGAAGATTTTTAAACTCTCCAGATCAAAAGTACAGCTGAAAAATAATAATAAAAAAAATCTATGTAGGCCAACTACAACTTTCCTTCTTCCCCTTCCAAATTTCACATTAAGAAAGATAGATCTGTACTGCTTGTAATGCTTTCATGTAAACTTCAACCACCCTCTCAAGTCTGATGTTTTCCCCTAATATATGATGTCTAACCTTTCTTTTTTTTCAAGATTTTATTTTTTTACTTGTCAGAGAGAGAGAGATAGAGAGAGAGGGAGAGACTGAGCACAAGCAGGGGGAGTGGCAGGCAGACAGAAGCAGGCTCCCTGCTGAGCAAGGAGCTCAACCAGTGACTCCATCCCAGGACCCCAAGATCATGACCTGAGCCGAAGGCAGACGCTTAACTGACTGAGAAACTCAGGTGTCCCTATGTCTAACCTTTCTTATGTTGAGTCCTCAATTTCTACCTCTCTCCAATCTTGAGATTTATAGCATCATTCTCTTATGACTGCCTGCCACTCCCTCACTCTACTTCTCTAGCTCAAATTTTTGTTTCTGCTTTGCAAATGCTGCTTTTTCATACAGGTCTGGTCCTAGTTTAATTCTCTACTTGCATGTGATTCCCTGAGTGATCATACTCATACAACAATGCCCATTTTCCAAAGACTTCCAAATCTGTATTCATAACCTAGAACCTTCTTGGGTTCTCTCCCATACATTTATATGTTGGTAAGGAATCTTAGGTTACAAAAGGGTCTCTAATTCAGCAGGCCCACTACTGAGCTATCATCTTCTGCTCAAAAACATGTTCATCATTTCCCCATGCCTACCTTAACCCATCCTCCAATAAGAACACCCACTTTGCCAATTTTAGCTCCTCAGAACCACTCGGGAGACTCGTACTATGTCTCCTCTCCTACACCTCTACTGTTATAACCTGATTTGGGGTCCTAATCATTTCTTTCCTCCTAACTGGTCTCACTGCCCTTAATTCAGTCTGCTTTTAAATCTAGCTTCCGAAATGCCTGGTGATCCATCTAAAACAGGTATTAAATTACGCCCAGTTGCCCTCCTCAGGAAAAACAGAAACAAAAACAAAAGACAAATTCTTGAGCCAGGTCTATAAGGCCTTCATTATCTGGTCAGCCTCTACTCTCACTGTGCTTCCAGAGATCCTGGGGATGCCATTCTTTTACCTGAAATATCCCCTCCCCAGTGCTTCCACAGAGGAGCTCCCCAGTGTTGATAAAGATTTGGCTCAAGCATCAGGTCCTATTTCATCATCTTCTTCTTTACCTCTACAGTATCTGTTTCTACTTCTTTGGTTCCTAAACCATGAGATCTCTAAAAGGAACATCATCTTATCATCACTGGACCACATTCATGGGGACAAAATAAAGAAGGTAAAGCTCGGGCACTTGGGTGGCTCAGTTGGTTAAGCAACTGCCTTCCGCTCAGGTCATGATTCTGGAGTCCCGGGATCGAGTCCCAAATCAGGCTCCCTGCTCAGCAGGGAGTCTGCTTCTCCCTCTGACCCTCTCATGCTTTCTCTCTCTCTCTCATTCTCTCTCTCAAATAAACAAAATCTTTAAAAAAATATATATAAAGAAGGTAAAGCTCTTGCCCTTGTAGTCTGGAGGGGAAGATTATGCAGAAAAAAATGTAGAAATCCACATAAGAGCAGTGACTAATCAGGCTGGTAGAAAGAAAGAGGAGATGAGGGGCATGTGTTAGCATTAGGAAAAACTTCCTGGAAGAGGTTCCATCTGTCTTGCCAGGATCATTTCAAGTCTTAAAAAGAAATATAGTCTTTAGTACTTCCTACAGTGTCTGCACCAGCATCTGTAGGTCTGAGGGATGTAAGACCATACTGATTTTTATGGCTCAAGTAGTTTCTGCTAATTTGTATAGGTAGGAGAAAAAGATACCTCTATGTTGTGGTAGTTTATTATAAAAATAGTACAACCAAGATACCATTTTCTGATTTTATAATATCAAGTATTCTCTTCAAATGACAGGATGCTATAATTTTTAAAAAATCTTAATTCTTGCTCAATTTTTTTCCTACTGATATTAAATTGAAATAATTGGGGGGGAATTCATGGTAATTTTAGGATACCATTCACATTCAAGAGATACTGTTTACGCTGAAGCCAACTTTCCTTTAAAAATGAACAACTCAACTTTTTGCTTATTTTAATCATGTAGTTTTTCTTTACTAAAGAACCTTGTGTGGCTGAATACCATATTGTGTGGGGTGAAGGCACTGAGGTCAGGTAGGGTTTCTAATAGCCACGTGGGAAACAGATCACTACACCTAGTCATCTTCTAAGGGTCTTGAATAAACACACTTCTATAAAGATACAATCACTGGCTTTGGAGAGAACTGATCCTAAATTAACCTGTTAACAAAGGTTTAACTTAAGAAATAATGTAATCAATTTCCAGGTTGAAGAGAATGAGTTGTCACTAAATCAACAGCCTATATGGTCCATTTATCAAATACTGAAGAGAGACTCATGTGTAGCTTAAGAACTACAGACTTAAATATGTAGTTTGAAAAGATTTCCCCTGTGCTCAGAATACTTACAACAAAATTTCTTAAATTTAAGAAACTCACAAGTAATGCTCATGATCATTTAAATGGTAAACAGCTTATCTAACAGTGAAATCAAAAGAGAAAATTTTAGTTAATATAAGACATTCCTTATCTTAAAGATTTATCACCATAAAAATGCTATTTGCATTTAACAAATATAATCATATGGGATGGCTACAAGCTCCAACAAAACTAGCAATCTTTTTAACCATTTATTAAGTGGTACTCAAAATGTGCTCTACAGGTCAGTGCCAGTCCACAAACTGTTACAAGGATTCAGCGAGATAATTCTACACCACTATGTAAAGCAACACACTGCTTTCTTCATCAAGAGAGTCTCATTATGGAAAGTATGTCTGCTGGCCAAGGCAACATGCACAGTGATAGAACTGAATTGTCAAGGGAACTAGAAGAACTGAAAGACAGTAGTATATTAATTTCTCAAACTTCTTTTAAAAAAGGTGATAGAATCAAGGCATAGAATAAAAAAGGGACAATGAAAGAGGGATTCACTAGATACGCTTTTCAGGAATATATTATTCATTGATATATACAAGTAACATAAATGTTCAGAGGTTGCATCTATGTGTTTTTTCTTGATAAAATGAATAAATATCCTTCTTCGTGTTGTCTTAGCCATTTTCATGAACTTGATTCAGTGATATCAACATGAATGGGTAAAACTGAAAAGTGGTAATGCTCACATTTTTATCATTCACTTTTGCAGATACTGTGAGTCAGTTATAAAATACAAAATGACCACTGCATAAAGAGGTCATGATGCTTTTATTTAAATGTATTCAAATACTTTCTGCTCAAAATTTTGATTTTCACATAAGCCTATGACTTCATCAAATCTCCTGCCAAGAACAAATATAAAGTAATTGTTCTAAAACATGGTAGTTCATCAAATATGCTTACAAGTTTCACCTCTAACAACCCTTAGAGAATGTAACATGTTGATATATTAATAAAGAAAGAATTTATCACCTAGGCTGAAGATCAGCAAATTTTCTCTGTAAAGGCCAGATAGTAAATATTTTAGGCTTTATAGGTCATACCGTCTGTGTTGCAACTACTCAACTTTGTAATGAGCCACTGTAATGAGCAAGCAGCGATAGACAGTAAGGAAACAAACAGACATGGCTATTTCCCAATAAAACTTTTTTATGAACATGGAAATCTGAATTCCATATAATTTTCATATGCCACAAAATATTATTCTTCTTTTGATAGCTTTTCAGCCATTTAATAATGTAAAAGCCATGCTTAACTCCCAAGCTGTATAAAAACAGATGGCAGGCCAAATTGGCCTGCAGGCAGTAGTCTGCCCTGATCTAGACCAAAGGCATAAAAAGCATTAGTTATCCATTTCATTTTTTTAAGAGATGGAATAAAGTGACAGAATAATATATGGTTTCTAACCAGAATGCAATCAATTATATCAATATAAAATAAATTAATCATATAGAAAAAATATACATATTATATATATACATATATATTATATATATATATACCAAAAACTCTTAATGACATCCCTTGCCAGAATAATTGACATTTTTTCTAATATTCTTCTAATATTGTGTAATAACAATGAAAACACCATAATGATCTCTAAGTTAGCATATATGTTTGTTTAAGATGTCAGTTAACTCAGCAATTCTACTCCTAGAGAAATGCCAAGAGCATTGAAAACATATGTAGACACAAAGTTTGTACACAAATGTTCACAGCCTCATTATTCTTAATAACCAAAAAGTGAAAGAACCCAAATGTCCATCAACTGATGTATGGATAAACAAAATGTAGTATATCCACATGGTGAAATATTATTTGGCCATGAAAAGGAGTGAAGTACTGATGCATGCTACAACAGGAATGAACACTAAAAACGTTATGCTAAGTGAAAGGAGTCAATCACAGAAGGCCACATATTAAATGGTTCCATTTTATATGGAATGTCCAGAATAGGCAAGTTCATAGAAAGTGGAAGTACATTAGTGATGCCAGAGACTCTGGGAAACGGAGGGAATGCAGAGTGACTGTTAATGGGTATGGGATTTCCTTTTGGGGTGATGAAAATATTTTCAAATCAGATAATAGGGACATTCGCACAATCTTGTGAGTATACTAAAAACTACTAAATTGTACACTTAACTTTTTTTTTTTAAAGATTTTATTTATTTGACAGAGAAAGACAGCGAGAGAAGGAACACAAGCAGGGGGAGTGGGAGAGGGAGAAGCAGGCTTCCTGCTGAGCAGGGAGCCCGATGCAGGGCTCAATCCCAGGACCCCAGGATCACAACCAGAACCGAAGGCGGACGCTTAATGAGTGAGCCACCCAGGCGCCCCTAAATTGTACACTTTAAAGGTCAATGTTATAGTATATTGGTTATAACACATAATAAAAATTATAGTTAAAAAGAATAAAAGAGAGTAAATGATAAATGATGGTATTGAAGCTAAATGTGTAAATTCAACAGTGATGTATTAGTAAAAATAAGACAGCCTATTTCACACAGTTTGTCTAGGAGCTTCAGTAACAAAATGTCTATCAACTCACTTGTGTAACAATAGATCAAGCAGATAAATGTTACTTGTCATTCAAAATTTATAATAATTTTTTAAGTAAGAAGTTCTATTGCGTGGATAATATACATATAAAATAAAATTTCTATTTACATGAAATTTTTAATTTTACCTTTATATTTCTGCCAATATTATTAGCAATATGGTTTAGATCCCCAAATCAATCTTATTCCATAGATTTTTAGATTTTTTTTATAGTAATAATAATGGCTTTGATTCTCTGATTAGACGTTGCTACTTACTGAAATCATTTGTTCCCTCAAATATATTGAAAAGATCTGTACTATAACACTTGCCTTTTGACCATCATGCTCAAAAGTAGAAAACCAAGGTTCAGCAGTTTCCATAAGTTGTGAGAACATCGCACTAAAAATTAGAAAATAATACAGTGCTAATGTTAAACCCTCATTGAAGTAGAAATGGCATAAAAAATTAAAATAATAGAACTTTTGTACTTACTAGGCATCATGTTCCAGATACTCGGGGTTCAAGAGAGTTTTCATTTCCTCACTTAAAAAAGCAATACAAATAATCAAAATGTATAATTTTTTAGTTGAAGGGGATGCAGAAGTTGCCTTATTCTATACTCATAAGCCAACTTTCATATAGTGTTCAAATGAAAAAAAAATCATCCTTTCTAAATAAAAAAAGCAATTCCATTAACAAATGAAATCCTTTCTTTCTATAAAGATCAAAATCAAATTAGGTGCCTTGTCTATACCAGAATGAAGTAACTATCTAATTACTCCAAATAACAACTACAAAATGTGACAATAGATTCCTTGAATGTGCCTGATCTAGAATAAATTGATTACTCCACAATCTATCACTTGTTTTCCAAAACAAAACAAAACAAAACAAAATACTTACGAGTCAAATATATCCTATCAGAACATTATTTTCTTTCAGTGGCTTCTGTTTTTATTATATTTTAACATCCATTAATTAGTGACAGTACCTCTTTCAAATCTATTTTAGTGTTGCTTTCACCTTCAATGGCTTGAAACTGCTAAAACAGCATGTCCAACTTATTTAAAAGCAATTTTCAAACATCTATACTTTCCTGTGAAGTATATTGTATACACATGCTTTTAAAAAGATAAAACTGGCATGAAAACAGGATCCCAAGACTAACTTCACCCTTACCATACTTTAGAATAACTGAAGAAAAGGTAATTAAGATACGGTTACTCTAGTCAGATGCACAGACTCAGTATAATTAGAGAAATTCAAAAGAAGCTAGGAAATACTAAAGTTACTTGCTGTGAAGAATAAATTAATATATCTCAAAAACATGACAAGTCATTTTTCTTTATTTACAGACTGGGGTCCTTTGGGGTACTGGTCTCCTATTTATGACCTGAACTCACTGAAACCTGGTGGGGAGAAAGTATCTCACAGACAAGGTTCTCATGCAGCCTATAGTGAAAGAATGGGTCATGAGAGAATTATATATATGAATATTACCAATCATTAGCACTTTGCCATCATAACAAAAATTTGCTCTACTTGATCCATTAGTTATATATCTTCCTTTGGCACAGATCTAAGATTTGCAAAGACATTTATGATTCCAAATTTGTACCACAGCTGAACCAGGACTACAACTATTAAGTAGAATTAACAATCAGCCACATGAAACACAACCAAATGTTTACAATTTACAAAAGTACCTTCAATGTAAAAGATTCTGAGGTTAAAATGATTACAGCAAGGCTGAAAAAACAGAAAGAGCTCAAATAAAAACTTGCCTTGGTTGGGCAGACTCACTGGCATGAAGAAAAGCTTGGTGGTCACAGTGGAGGATAAAGACTATAGGCGCTAACAGCTCGTGCATTCCCTGAAACATAAGAGCAAGAGAAATGAGAGGGGATGGATGTTGAGAGTCCACCAGTGGACAGAATAGGCTTAGTTAAATGCTTCTTCAACTGATCCTCACTACCATTTACATATTTCATTGAAATGCATAAAATGAAAAGCTACAAAATGAGATTTTATTTACTTTTAGAATTTGATTCCAATTCAACCATAGCACAAATTCTTCTTTAAAACATGGAGAGCAGTTCTCTTTTAAATGACACAACAAACAATAAATTGGCATGGTAGACAACCTTGCACCTGTCAGTTGCTTCACGATCTGTACTCATAAATATGAATTTCATTTATGCAAATTATAATCATGAGCTGCAGTGTAAAGATCTGCAGTAAGAAGGGCAACTAAGAACTGTAGACCTAAGGAAATTACATCCAATGTTTTCATTATATAATGGCTCAAAATTAGGATGTCTGTAGATTTAGGAAGAGCTGAAGTCAGCTAGCTGGAAATGTTGGATAATAAAAGAAACAATCTTTAGCAGGTATAGCAGCAAACAAAGTTTTCAAAGTATGATTTTCAACATGTTTAATCTGAAAACTACCATAATTTTTTTTCCTGTCTACTTCAACTATAAGGTTACTGTTCAATTTATTTAGTGAATTCACCAATTGTATTTGCTTTTTCCTTATATTGGTGCTCACCTGTGGATTACATGAATAGGCACAGAAACAAAAAAGTATACTGGTTACTAAGGTGTCTCTAAAAGGATATTATAAAAATTCATTATTTATTCATTATTGTGGAGAATAAGGTATTCCACATTAGTAATGTGCCTTGTTAACTATAAGATTTTTCCCCCTTAAGCATCCGAAAACATGTTTTAGCAAGTTAAATATAGATTACAATCTTTTCTGCCTCTTAAAGTAAATTATCATTTTCCTTTTCCTTAATAACTTTGGATGATCTTTTATAAAAAAAAAAATATAAGACAAAACACCACCTTAATAGGAAATAAAAATAAAATATGGAAGCAAAGAAAAGAGAGTTTCACTGGCGGAAGTAGAGACTTCCCATGATGGGAAGGGCAGTCACACAACCCTCTGTACATTCCAGAAGTACCATGCCATTCTTAAAAGCTAGTGATCATCACAAAATAATATGAAAGTAAACTCTATCGGAGTTCATTTGTAAGTTATCACTAGACTTGAATTAGGACTTACTGACATTTGTACAAAATAATTTATGACACACCAACAACTTTCTGGTGATTAAGACAAATTACCACACACCACTTCAATCTTTTTAAGTAACCATTTTCTTACTAAACAAACCTTGAGACAACTATTTGACTATCCCTTAGAGGAACATGGTAGAGACACAGAAAAAATGGAATTAAGTGCTAAGTTTGTTTTAAAATCATATGAGGTGTTTATTCTCCTGGAATAATCTCAAATTATTCCAAAAACCACGTGCTATAATTTAATCATCAAAGTAATAGCTACTTAATGTAAGAATTACTGTAGCTACAGAAAAGAAAAAAAAAAAAACAAGGAGAAAGGAAGGAAGAAATGGAAGGATGGACAGACTGACCAAAAGAAAGAAAGAAAAATTAAAAACTATGGTAGATATCTTGTAATCTTTTTGCCTGTTTCTATGATTTCCTTAGGATAAAGTCCCTAGAAGTAGAATTTCTGGGTGAATGAGTAAAGAAATTTGTTAAAGTTTCTGATATATACAATTAAGCTACCCTTCAGAAAGAATTCCCTCACTTTAGGGCATAAAAATTGCCACTTCACACATCTTAACTTGTAGTGTTTTGTTTTGTTTTTAAATCCTATAAAACTTCGGGGTGCCTGGGTGGCTCAGTCATTAAGCGTGTTCCCTCTGTCACTGTCTCTCTCTGTCAAATAAATAAATAAAATCTTAAAAAAAAATCTTATAAAACTTCATAGTCAAATGGTTGTTTTACCCTATTGAAATGCTAGTGAGACTGACACAAAAATTTTATTGGCCATTATTATTTAACGAATTGCCCATTTTCTCCTAATGAAGTGTTTCCTTTTTCCTGATAATTTGTTACAGTTCTTCACCAATTCAGGATATTAACCTGTAGTCATTTTTGTTACACTTTCCCACGTTTATCATTTGTCTTTTTTTAAAAAAATATTTTATTTATTTGAGAGAGAGAGAGAGAAAGCACAAGCAGGGGAGCAGCAGAGGGAGAAGCAGGCTCCCCGCTGAGCAGGGAGCCCGATGAGGAGC
Organism: Neomonachus schauinslandi; assembly: GCF_002201575.2. Lineage (NCBI taxonomy): Eukaryota > Metazoa > Chordata > Mammalia > Carnivora > Phocidae > Neomonachus > Neomonachus schauinslandi. The sequence goes on from NC_058403.1 coordinate 130,405,419, forward strand.
TCGATCCCAGGACCCTGGGATCACGACCTGAGCCAAAGGCAGATGCTCAGCCAACTGAGTCACCCAGGAGCCCCTATCATTTGTCTTTTAATAGTGATATCTTATGTCATCGTGAATCTCTATATTTTAAAACTATTAAATCAATACATCATCCTTCATGGCTTCTTGTTTTGTTTTCATGCCTGAAAAGGCTTTCCTTATATGGAGATTAGATGAGTACATACTTTTCTTTAATACAGCTTGAATTCTTTACCAATCGGGTATTTAGTTTTGTCCTGAAGAATAAATCTGTATTTTTTTCTGCAAAAGAGTTCAACTAATTATTGAATAACCCATCTTCTCCCAAGAGTTTTGAGATGCTGTCTTTACCATACACTGAATCATTAGTGCTCGTTTTTTCTCGGCTTTTACCGGTATTCCATTGGTTTGTACATTCTTAACAAGAACTTTACTATTTTAATGACTTGAGCTGTAAAACATTTTATTCTGCCATATTTTCTTTTCTTTTTCTCAAAGTTATCTTGCCTGTTTTAATTTAATTAGAAGGTAAACTTCAGTATCATTTAAATAAAATGCTAAACAAAATATTGCAATTTTACTGGCATTGCATTAAAATTAACTTGAAGAAGATATTTTAAAGAACAACAGATTTTCCAACCCAAAAGTTTGTAAACTGTTAAGTTTTTTACTAGGTTTTTGTTGTTGCTGATGGTGGTGGTGATCTTCTCATTGGGTCTTTTCCCCCTCAAGGTATTTTCTAACCAATGGCTGGTTTAATAAGAATGAGTACTTGCCTAAATGCACCTTCCCACCTTCTTTAAATTTTCTCTTCCCTCTAGTTTCTGCGATACTGTTCTCTCCAGATTCTCCACTTGGCTCATGCAAAGTTCGTCTTCAAGTTCATATGTCAAAAATTATTAACTATCTATGATAATGTTGAGAACACAAAAGTGAATGAAGTGGGCAAGTTTCTTACCATTATGGAGCTTGCAGTCTAGAGAGCAAGATACACAATAATAAAATGAGCAGAGAAGTGACTATACAATTAGAAACTGTGATAAGTGATGTCTATGTGTTGATAGAAAAATCCAGCTCCTACTACAGGCTCAGCACATAGAAGGTACTCACTGACTGATTAAATATCTACCTCTCCATATAGCAATATATTGATAAATGTTGAACTACAATATGAAAAATGAAATAGAATAACAAATCATATTTCAAACCAATAAATAAGGGTACTCTTTGTGTAATGGAAATTAAGAGTCCCCTGAATATCATTAAGACAACCTTTTACAAATTCATTGTTGACTTCCAACTAAACTAGAGATATTTTCTCAGACTTGGAAGAGATTGTTAGTTTTACTCTTAATTCTAGACTAGTAAAACCTGATTAATAATTACAAGTGGCAAATGTACAAACATCTTTAAAGGAGAACTATTTAGAAAGAATGATCATAAATTCAATATGCTGTAAATACAACAAAGCAAAATAAAACATAATAGATTGCTAGTATAGTTATTGGTTCCCAAAATGTGTATTTTGCTTGCATCTATACCATCAGCATTTCTGCTTGCTTAAAGCCTTTATCCCTGCTGGATCGTTAGTAGTCACTGCACTCCAAACTCATGCCAGTTGAAAATAAAGGTAACGAAGTTTTCTTCATCAACAGCCTGTAGGCTCACAAAATTGAACCTGTTCTTTTATCTGCCTGTCTTCATTTAGCCCACCAAGCAGTCTTTATTAAAGCTGAGGCATCAGGCAGTCAAAGTTCATTAATACCATTTATATAATCTCTGCAGTTTCAATTAACTCAGCAAGACATTCTACTACATGATAACAGTCTCATTAATTCAATAAAATCCCATAACTATTAACAATATGGTCGATGTTAAACGGGGTGTCACCTAGTACAAAATAATAGCTTTAACAGCTTGTGATGAAACTCAAGGTTTTTTTCTTAAATTTGATCTGGCTAAATATTCAGTCCTTCTTTAGCAAGGTATTATTTCTATGTAAATAATCTATAGGATTTTAAACATGTAGAGGGAGTAATTAAGTCTTATTAAGGGACTCCCAAGAGTAAATTAATGATACTTTCTTATACAGTAGTTGATTGACTTTGTCTAAATTATCAAGAATCTGACCTTCCCTATTCTTGTCTAGTCTTCCTTAGAAATGCAGTGGCCCACATACATCACAAATGTTTGACTGCAGTTACCATGTTTTTGTTCCTGTTTCCATTATTATAACACTTCCTTAATCGACTTTTTTCTTTCTCTAAAGAAAAATGGGAAACAAATGTATAACTTGGGATAATTTTATTCTGACTTGGTTTGCTATCATCAAATCTTTTACTGTGAGGTATTTTCAAATACTGAGAAGAAGAAAGGGCACAATGAAGAGATAAGCTTGATGACAGAAGCCAACACAATGAGGAGAGAAGAGAAAAACAGAAAGGAGTCTGAACTACTGAACTAACTAATGCTGCAGAACCATTTTGCCCCTAGACTTCTTGCAAAGTGTGTTAATAACCTCCTTCGAGTTCAAGTCATTCTGAATGGGATTTTCTGTTATTTGCTTCCAAAAGTCCTACACTGATACTTATTTTCCCCCAGTCTCCTTTTCGGTTTGTTTTTGGTCTTTGAACTTTGTATCTGACTTCTGGAGAGCCTATCTTGCTTGGAAAGGTCTTTCCAACCCTGAAATTATAAAAAACTTTCCTAAATTTTTTCCAGTATTTCATTTAAAAATTTTAGTTTTCGGGCGCCTGGGTGGCTCAGTTGGTTAAGCGACTGCCTTCGGCTCAGGTCATGATCCTGGAGTCCCGGGATCAAGTCCCACATCGGGCTCCTTGCTCGGCGGGGAGTCTGCTTCTCCCTCTGCCCTTCCCCCCTCTCATGCTCTCTCTCTCTAATAAATAAATCTTAAAAATTTTAGTTTTCATATTTATATCTTTATGCCACCTGGAGTTTATTCTCCAATAAAGGTATACTTTAATCTTTTTTCTAGATGGAAAGTCAAACATGGCAAATCAATATCCTTTTCCCATTAAATGAAAATATCCTATCTTATCATATTAAGAATTTATATATAACTGGACCTGTTCTTAGTTTGTTCCACTGATCTATGTTGATTCCCACACTAATGTCATACTAGCTTGATCACAGACTACTTACAGAAGTTTTCATATCTCCCTTTGCCATTCTCCCTTTCCACTACATTCTGTAGCAACTCTAACATATTTAATAATGATAATAATAGTAATAACCACCATAAATACCAACAAGAACCCTTAGTGATCACTATGTGTTTTTAATTCTACAAAGTCAGTACTATTATTGCCTTCATCTTACTGCCAATAAAACTAAGATTTAGAAAATTTAAGTAAATTGTCTAGGGTTATGTAGCTAGTAAATGTTTGAGATGATATTTAAATAACAGATTTAGGACTAGACCCAGTTCTCTTAACCACTAAGCTGTATTCTCTCCATTAAAATTACGGTAAAGCTTTTTGGCACCAAATTTAAAATGACCATGTCCAGTTTTTAAAAAGTGCATCTCTCTCTTAGATTATCACTGGAATGATAATACATTTATATATTAATTTGGGAAGAAGTATAATTTTTATTTAATGCCTTCCCATCTACATACTATCACTTTTCTGTTTATTTAACTCTTGCTTTACATCCTTCAAGAACATTTATAGTTTTCTTCACATAGTTTTTGCACCTATATTGTTATGCTTATTTCAAGACATTTTAAAGTTTTGGTTGCCATTATGAATGGGATATATTTTTTCCATCTTCCATTCTAAAAGGTGATTATCACCATGTAATTAATATGAAGGCGTATTAGTAATACTAAAAGTAAGATAAAATTAGTTCCCTTGGGTATTTTATGTATATAATAACAAATATGTTATTTAGGACAACTGGAATATGACTTGGTTTATTATCTTTATTTTTTTTATTTTATTTAAATTCAATTAATTAACATATAGTATATTATTAGTTTCAGAGGTAGAGTTCAGTGATTCATCAGTGGTATATTATCTTTAAACTGATCAAGTATATTTCAAATTAAATACATTGTTCTAAGGAGGGCCTGGGTGGCTCAGTCAGAAGGGGTGTGACTCTTGATCCCGGGGTTGTGAGTTCGAGCCCCATGCTGGGTGTACAGATTACTTAAATAAATAAACTTAAAAAAAAAAAATCTACATTGCTCTAGCCATACAGGTGTTTTCTGTATATTACATTGAAGTTAGGTGGTTACTGGTTGGACATACATCGTAACTTTTGATTGTCAGAGAATTTATTAATTTGGTTTGAATTCCCACTTACTATACATTTTGAGAAATACATAAAAATATCCAACTTTTGTATTTTTATTGGAACACCATAAGCTTAAGTAGAAACCTAGATCTTCTTTATATATTAAATAAATAATTTACATTTCAATGAGAGCAAAACATAATCCAGCAATCTTCACCTTCTTTCCTTTAGTAATGGGATGAATATCTGGATAACAAAGAATATCATAAATTTCAAAAAATTTAGAGGAACTTTTGAAGTTATATTACCAGTAAATCTTAAAGAGTAGAAGGACACCTGATTATTTTTTACATGGCATGTCACATATTTTAAAATGCTGTATTTAGAAACATTTATACATACAACTCCGAAAAGTTTTATTACTAGATTGGCTTCAACGATGCTGTCTATAAACAAACTCCCAAAAGTTGAAAGAAAAGATTGAACGCCTTATAGAAGACAATTTGGTGGAATGTCTTATAATAAGGAAGAAGCATATGTGCTTCAATGAGCTTACTTTTCTCACCATGCAGCTGACAAGCAGCTCTTTGACTGCTTTACTATTATGATACAACTTTGGATACAATAAAGGCTACATTATTGCTCTATCATTTGTCAAGCTGTATAGAAAATTTTGAGTCAATGGATGCCACCTGTACGATATTTTCATTACCTGTTTATAAAGCAACTGCTCGTTTTCTCTAGCATAACAGAAAAGAACATCTGTAAGAATTTTTCTCACATTTTCTTGTTGGAAAAACTGCATTTCAGGAAACCTAAAGAAAGAAAACACAGGATTAAAACTGACTAGCAGAATTCCAAGAATTACCCTCAATCTCTCATGTTTAAGAAGTGCCAAAGGCTACTTTAGGTATTAGTACAAGTGTGTATTTGCCATGCAGCTAGCTTATGCCATTGGTGGGACTAATAGGTTAAGGAAAAAGGGTGAGAAAAGGGAATTATTCTATCACAGAGGGAAATGATACCTTTCAACACCTAAATATTTTAAATGTCTCCACATGCTTAAAGTCCTCACATGGTGGATACCACAGTTCTTAAGCAAAATGAATCATAGCCTATATAATTAGGGTGCAGGATTACTTTGTTTTAGCCCATTTGGTTTTAGGGCTAGAATGTAATTTTGAATGCACCAGCTTTTCGAAGAAATCATTATCATTTTTTTAATGCCAGTACCAGGACTTAAATTATTATACATGACCACACTGTTAGTTTTGTGTGATTAAAATGTAGACTTCAAATGGAACAAGTTAGTCGGTATTGCTTAAATGATCTCTGGATCAAAAATTCTACCAGATGCTTTGAGGTAATGTGAAATAGAAAAAGGGCACAGTATCCACTTGAAAGAAGCTTACATAGTTTTTTTTAAAATTTTTTTAAAGATTTATTTATTTGACAGAGGAGATAGAGAGAGCCAGAGAGCACAAGGGGGGAAATGGCAGAGGGAGAGGGAGAAGCAGGCTTCCCGCTGAGCAGGGAGCCCGACGTGGGGCTCGATCCCAGGACCCTGAGATCATGACCCAAGCTCAAGGCAGACGCTTAACTGACTAAGCCACTCAGGTGCCCCTACATAGTTGTTTCTTTTTTTTTTTTTTTTAAAGATTTTATTTATTTATTTGAGAGAGAGAGAGAATGAGAGACAGAGAGCACGAGAGGGAGGAGGGTCAGAGGGAGAAGCAGACTCCCTGCCGAGCAGGGAGCCCGATGCGGGACTCGATCCCGGGACTCCAGGATCATGACCTGAGCCGAAGGCAGTCGCTTAACCGACTGAGCCACCCAGGCGCCCCTACATAGTTGTTTCTAATGAAACAATATACAATCGTAACAATCCAAATACACAGCAATCTAATACACAATGAATACATAAGGGAAGAAGGAATGTCACCTAGAAGTTAACAGTCAAATAGGTTCAGTCACAAAGGTTTGAACAAGAATTTTTAGGAGAGGAGGAAGATGGAATGTCAGTGGTAAAGATAACCAAATTAGAAGGAAAGATGAAGGCACAGAAGGTAATGAGTACTCCAGGTGTACAGCACAGTACGGCAATCAGTAATGAGAAAGGAACATTCTTCCATGAAGTACTGCCACTTGAGAGCAGGATGACGACACAGGAGGAAAGGTGGGGCAGGTCTGGAAATAGCTCTGAATTGCTGAATCTACAAATGAAGAAAAAATAACCAAGTGATTCTACATTTTTGAATAGGTAAGTAACAAAGAAAATAATATTTAAGTAACTCTAAGTGGGAATAAGCCTTGAAAGAGGAGAGATTACAGGAAGGAACAAGAGGGCATTATAATGAAGTGAAGTGGAAAAAAATCACAAACCTAAGAAAGCCTGCGTTCAAATTCATGTTGCATAATTACTAGCTATATAATCTTGAGTAAGTGATTGCTTAACTGCCTCATCTATTAAGTGGAGATAATAATACTGATCTTGTGAACAAGATGTGATCATGTTAGGGGCACCCGGGTGGCTCAGTCGGTTAAGCGTCTGCTTTCGGCTCAGGTCATGATCTCAGGGTCCTGGGATCGAGTCGCACGTCCGGCTCCCTGCTCAGTGGGGAGCCTGCTTCTCCCTCTGCTCCTGCTCATGCTCTCTCTCTCTCAAATAAATACATAAATTCTTAAAAAAAAAAAAAAAGATGAGACCATGTTAAAGCACCAAGAACAGGGCCTGGCAAGCAGTAAATGTGTAGGAACAGAGGTCATTATTAGTCTTTGAGTATTGGTACTTTAGGGGATAAAGAAGTGAATTAGGTGGCTTTGGAACTAGAAAATAAGTGGATATGAGAGAGGTTTAAGAGGAAGAGTACCTAAAGCATGGAAGGACAGGGCATTATCAAAACAGAAAAATACTCCTTAATGAGTCTTTTAAAGAGCAAAAATGGCTATTTTACTTCATATTGTAATGGCTAACTGCCTTGTTCTAGAGACTTTAGCTGTTTTATGCTTCATTCTGATCCTTCTCTGGCTCCCTGTGAGAGTTTTAACTTTCTTCCCAGTTCAGGCTGGGTTCCTAGGTTAACTATGCTAGTGGTTTGTGAAGCATCTCATTTCTGGTCCTAATTTTTATAATAAAGCCTGTTTTATCTTCATCTGTTCGTGTGACTTTTGCTTGAAATTCCCTTGGATGTGCAATTGTCCCCAAACACATATATTTGGTTTGGTCCCCAGCAGAAAGGAGACCTCTTTTTTGGATGCCAGTAATAAACAACCCATGGATCTGAGCATGATGACCTCACATCTCTGCATGAATCTTAATTTGATGACCTCTCCCGACAGTCTCTATTCAGGCAAGGGAGTGTGACTAGGCATAAGTGACCTTAGCTCTTAAAGAAGAGAAAATTAACCTGGAAGTAGATTCAGAGCAAGAATATTATATCATAGAAGCCAAAAGTGTTCCCGAAAGATGTCAAATGCACTGAAGTAGGAAAAGAAACAAAACCACTTTTTAAATGACTTCTCTGAGACAACAGAAAGTTGATAAAGCCCTTAGAAAGTCAAATATCCCAAACTAAAGTAATCAGGATGAAAGCAGGTAAGTAGTTAAATTGCTAGAGAAATTTCTTGGGAAAACTTAGTCACTAAGGTAAAAATAGATTAATCCTTCTGAGAAGTGAAATTGTTTCTCCTTCTTCCTCATTAGATGACTTAAATCTAGCCTTGTCTTTTTTTAAATTGAGGTATAATTGACATACAACCATTATATTAGTTTCAGGTGTAAAACATGAAGATACGATATTTGTATACACTGCAAAATGATCACCACAAGTCTAGTTACCATCCTAGCCATGTCTTTAAGTAGGCTTCCTACCCCATAATATAGATCACATGACTTAATTGATTTTGCACATCCCCTCCATTAACTATTCTTTGGAAATTTTCCATGCACACTGGCACAACCAAATTTTGTGTAGCTGATGCAATCTGAACTGATTATGCAAGAAAGTACTAAAAACTGCAACATCCACTTTGTAACAAATACCCATGAACTATATAGTAAGAGTTTAATACCTAACTACTAAAAATGTAAATTATATTACATACCAATTCATAGTTTCATTTAAATGCATACTAACCACTTGCAAGATTAAAAACAAGAGAGCTACAAGAATTAAATTAGATAATTTAAATTACCCACTTTTAGCAAATACCCAATCAACTAAAAATGTGTATTAGGCAGACACAGCATATCTACACAACAGCACACTATCTACAACTCTACAACCCGAAAGTGCCAATTTATGAAGTTTCATGATACACTCTTTTTTAGAAAAGTATGACTTGCTCTCTAAATTCTGATGGTTTCATAGCATCAAATAAGTAAGGTAGAAAGATATAGAAAAGTTTTTTAAAAGATATAAAAGTTTGTGCTATTTAAGAAGTTGGAAAAAGAATTTACACTCAGAGTTTTAAGCTGAAGAAGTCTTTGGAGATTATCCAGTCTAAGTCAGAACGTCACAGGTAAGGATTCTGAAGCACAGAGATGAATACCTGCCCCCACATATCTGGGTAGTTAGGGCAGCAGTACTCTCTAACTGCTTCACTCATCAATTATAAGTCAGTCAGACATACACATTTAGGTAAAATTCCATGAGTTCAGAGTTACCAAGAGGTACCTAGGTCATAAGGTTGATGAATACACCTGAAAAATAACATATTTCCCACAATAAATACTTGATTGTTTTATTGTTAGGCTTCAAACCAGAAGACGTACCATGTATAGGAATCAGAAATAAGGGAGAAAAGTACAGTGAATAATTTTTCTAGGAATAGTAATAATCAGTTTGGGTTTTTAAAGAAGATTTTGTTTATTTACCTACTTGAGAAAGAGGTGGGAGGGAAAGGGGGAGGAGCAGAGGGAGAGGGACAAGGAGATGCCATGCCGAGTGCAGAGCCCCATGAGGGGCCTGACCTGGGGCCCAATCCCATGACACCGAGATCATGACCTAAGCTGAAACCAAGAGTCCGATGCTCAACTCACTGAGCCACCCAGGCCCCCCAGTAATAATCAGTTTTTAATGATACGTTTTAAGTTTCAAAAAGCTTCCCTGCCGTCCATTACACGTCTATGTTGTTGTTGTTGTTGTTGTTGTTGTTGTTGTTGTTTACCCCATGCCATCTGGTGCTGCTTCAGGATAGGTAAAGTAATTTGAACACCATGGGGCATATTTACTTTTGAAACAATAATGAAAATCACAGAATACAGACCCAAGCTGGCTTCAACAATTGTTAAGATTTTGAAAATCAATAGTGACTCCACAGTTTCATTAAAAAGAAATAAATGGTAGTAACTTCTGTAAAGATGAGGTAGAGAAAAAAACTTGAGTTAAAACTGTGTTAAGTTTGTGATTAATTCAAACCAAATATTTGATAGGCAAATAAAAGGGAACAAAATTCACACCAAATGGGCCTGAAGATAAATTTTGTTATTATCAGAAAATGGAACTCCAAGAGAAGTAATTTCTGCATTTGGCCAGAAGATGAAAATGGTAAATGAGTGAGACTGAAACTCTGACATAGATAAAAACCAAAGAGAAACTAATATTAAAGTACTCTATGATGAAATTTAGACACTACAGTTTAGATTTTTCTTTTTCTTCTATTTATTTATTTACTGTATCCTAGACTTCTTTATTTAAGAACAAAGTGATGAGTGATGTGGGAATTAAAAACAAGAGCATCCTTGAACTGTACCTTCCCCCCCAAACTCCCTGCCCCCACACCCTTTGTGTTCCCAAATCTGTTCTCAGTGAATAAAGAACTTAATTACAGAGTCCTTGTACAAACCTCAGGTTCTCTTTCCCTAGCCCTCCCCTTCTCTCTGCCCCCCATTCCTGGGAAGGGAAGGCACCTCGGTTTGAATGCATAGGAGATCCCAGAGTGGTGACAGACACAGAGGGAAAGGCCTCACCATCAGGGGAAGGGACTGAGTGAAGAGAGGGCCTCTATAGCCTGGGGTACGAAAAGGGGGCCCTGGTGCCAGAGTAAAGTACACTGGTGCCCCTGAGAAAGGGGACTCAAAATCCTCTCCTTGCAAATAGTCACTGCTTGAACATTTGTCCTTCTGGCAACCAGTGCAGAACCACACTCGGACCACATCCTTGAGGCCGAGCTGCTGGGCAACGTGGCTGACTGGCTACATGGCAGATTTCAGGCACTGCAGGCCCAGGTCCTCCTGGTTGTCTCTTGCTGGCTTCTCCAGACTCATTTGCTTTCTCTTTCAGGCCTGCACAAGGGTCTCCGTTTTGCTTATCTCCTGTCGATTTTCACTGTTGTCAGCTTCCTATACCCACTTGGGCAGGAGGGGCCGCAGCTTACACATTACTGAAACTGAGCTGCAGAGCCTCAAAATGACAGATGGTCGTTTGGCTAAACACCTTCCCAAAGAGAACCCCCCCCCAGGTGAGTCCCACATCTGCCTGAGTATATTCCAGGGTGATCCTCTTCTGCTCCAAAAGCTTGGCCAATTGTTCCAGGTCTTTCTGCAGAGCTTTGACGTCCCAGGATTCCTTGGGGGTTTGCTCCAGTTTCTCCTCTTCCAGCTTCACAGTCCCAGGTGGGGCAGTGCAGGGCTAGGGGGAGGCCCCCTCGGAGTTGCTCTCCACCCCAGCTCCCCACTCACCCTCCACCTGAGAAGTCTTCAGGACGCCTTGGGGCACTAGCCCCACTCCAACCTGAGGTCCACAGTACGCCAGTCCCCTGCAGAACTCATACTGAGGGTTGGGGTGGGGTGGGCACAGGGAATCCCCCCACACCTCCGTGCCTGTCCCAACCTCCGGCCCAATTCTTTTTTTTTTTTTTTTTAAAGATTTTATTTATTTATTTGACAGAGAGAGAGAGACAGAGAGAGGGGGGACACAAGCAGGGGGAGTGGGAGAGGGAGAAGCAGGCTTCCCGCCGCTTCGTCCAATGTGGGACTCGATCCCAGGACCCTGGGATCATGACCTGAGCCGAAGGCAGACACTTAACGACTGAGCCACCCAGGCGCCCCCTCCGGCCCAATTCTTGACCTGCCAGGAGGGGCTTGGAAGCTCAGCAAGGTCCGAGGGTCAAGCCAGCAGGGCTCTGGCCCTCCCAGCATGGTGTCAGAAGCCAGGTGTCTTGCCATGGGGAAGAGGGGCACCCCAAACCAGGGACCTGGAAAGATGAGGGCTCTCCAAGAGACTCTAAGATTTTTCTTGATGGGGAAAAAAAAGTAGTATTTCAGTTCTAACTTAACTGATCGGTATTTAAAATACAGCAGTTCCTCTCTCAAGATGTATGAAGGAACTTATAATCAGACAAATTTTACATATTGCAAATTAATACCGAGAGACATAAAACTCTGGGGTCTGAGTTTTGTTCTGCATCTTGCAATAACCCAAAATTCATAGGCATTATAGTTTTCATTATAAGACTTAAAAAAAAAAAACTTTCTTTATGGAAAATTCAAACATTTCTAAAGAATAGACAGTAGCAGACTCAACAGATCCATCACCCAATTTCACTGCCATTTCAGTTCTTGTTTCATATATATTCCTCCCTCAATTCTGCATTTTGAAACAAATCTGAGATGTCACATCTATAAATATTGTAGTATGTATCTCTAAAAGGACTCTAAAAACATAACCATGTAACATAACCATTCTAACACTACTAATAAAATAATCCATTAATTAAATCAAATATCCAGGCAATGTGCAAATTTCCCTAATTTTTTTCAGTTTGTTCAAGATCCAAGAAATGTCCATACACTACAATTCGTTGATATATCTCTTAAGATTTATTCTTCCCCTCTCTTTTCTCCTCCTTGTCTCTGTCTCTCTCTCTCTGCAACATACTTGTTAAAGAAGCCAGGTTATTTATTGTGTCGAAACTTCCCACATTCTGAATTTTTCTTATTGTTCCTCTATTTTGTTACTTAATACATTCCTCCACCTATATATCTTATAAACTGGTAGTGAGGTCTAGAGACTTCATCAAATTCAAATTCAATTTTCAACAGAATTCTTCATGGGTGATATGATGGTTTTAGCACACATTTACAAATTCTTTGACCACTTCTCCTGTGAAAAGGTGGAGGAGCCTAACTCCTCTCCATCTGAATGCATGCTGGCCTTAGTGACTAGTTTCCCACAAAGTGAGGTTGTGACACAACTTCTGTCTGGCTCTCTGTCTGGACACATCCTTAGAACTCAGATACATGCTGCTAAGAAGTCAAGTAGCTACACCGGGGGGCCATATGGAGGTGTTCTAGTCACAGCTGCAGAGAAGGTCTCCACCGAGAGCCAAGTTCCACAGCCAGACATGGGAGCAAACAAGCCTTCACATGATTCCAGCCCTTACCCTTCAAGCAGGGTTGGCCAACACCATGTGGAACAGAAAGAAACTGTCCAGCTCAGTCCTGCCCAGGTTGTACATTCATTAAGAAAATAAATGCTGTTGTTTTATGCTTTGGGGTAGTTTACAATGCAGCAATAGATAACTGTTACACAGTTGGTATTGTGTACTTCCATCAGGATGCATATATTAGCTTATTTATTTTTATAATGCTAGCAACCATTGATGATCATTGCCTAGATCTATTAATTCATCAGAGGCTGTAAATAGTAAAACTCTAATTCTATCATTTTATCTTCCTTCATTGTCTAAAACACATCTATAAAAAAAAAAATTCCCTTCATCAATTTTTACTTATCCTGAAGTAAGGTCAGCATAATTCTGAGAAATCTTGTTGACTTCCATTACATTTGTTGATGGATACTTGTTGTGGACATCTAAATAAATGACAGAATGGCCACTAATTCCGTCACAAAAATAGTTTACAACAACCAGACTATCCTATGTGCCTTTTGGGTATCTTCCCACATGACTGCAGTATATGGGAATGAATCAGGAAGAGGGATGGAGAACAACCACACAACTTTAGCGCCCCAACAGCCCGGAACCAGGTGCCTGATGTAAGTTAAATGGAAAGATATTCAACAGGGCAATGGTCTGTCATAATACAGACAGACAATAAAGAGAAGCCAGGCAAATTTCTGGGCCATCTATAAGGAAGAGTTCCTCAGACAACAAAGAGACCAAAAAGAAAAAAAAAAAAAATTCCTAAGCAAAAAAAGGGTTAAGAAAAGAGTGAAATGATAAAGGGCTTTGTCACTGCATTATAGTACATAATTAGGTAATTAGAAGTATTAAAACAGACAAAGCATTGGGCCCAGATGAATAACTGAAGATGCAAGTATTCAATAAGATGCCCCAGGGGGAAAAATAAAGCCCTTGGTGAAGGTTTATAATCATGCAGTAGGACAGAGAAGCACACAAGGACTTGAAGGAACAATAACTGATGTTATGCCCATACTTCAAAAACAGAATTTCAAAACAAGTATTCATCCAAAATATAAAATGAGCTGATGGAAACTCCCTAGAATACTATTAAACACCAAAATAATGATAATACCTTCTTCTGCTTTATTGTTTTATCAAAGAAAAAGTGGAAAATCAAGCAAAAACCGTCAAGAGAAACAATTTCATACAGAATGAAAGCAGGCATACTTTTTCTTCTTGTGCTCCCTGTTTTGGTTGATGATTTCACCACTCTCCCTATTCAACCAAATCTGCTTTCTCGTCTCTGCAGGCACACAGCTGGATTTAATTTCTCAGCTTCTTTCTCAGTGAGCTGTAACATGTGACCGAGTGTTAGCCAATGAAATGAGAGTGGAAGTGATGTATGACCACAAAATGCAACCCCCACCTCCACTTCAGTCGGGCCCCATACACATTTTTCCATCCAGCTAGATAGAAGAAAAAGGTCATCCGGGAGGCTTGGGAAGCTACCTGTGGACTGTGGTGGTTTTAAAAATACATGTGCAAATTTTTTAGAATATTCTCCTCTCTTGGATTGCTTGCTCTGGAAGTAGTCTTCTCTGGAAAAGGAACTTAAGCAGTCCCATAGAGAGACCCACATGGAGAGGAACCAATATGGATCCTCCAGCCCTAGTCAAGCCTCCAGATGCCTGCACCTCCAGTTCATATCCGACTGCAATCTCAGGAGACTCCTACGCCAGAACCTTTTCGCTAAGCTGCTCTCCAACCGCTGATATGCAGCAACTCTGAAATAAAGGATTATTGTTCCAAGTCACTAGGTTTTGGTCAACTTATTATGCAGCTACAGATAACTAATACAGGTTTAGATACCTGAATCGGGGGTGTTTTTAAAAAAACCACAGAATACATGGTAGGAGTGCCTATGCGACTGGGCAGAAGCTGGAAGGACCTTGCATACAGCACCAGTGAAGTATTAAAGGATATGAAAAAGGCTGCTAGCAAAAGACAGACCGTGAGGAGGCAGCCAGTGAGGGCTTAAATGAAAATAAGGAAAATATTATAGGAAAAATGGAGGCAGAAGCTTCCTTATTACAGAGCGGCAACATGGCAGCCTCTAGTTATACAGAAAATAGAAAATGTACCACATAAGCTCAGTGACCTAGTGAGGGAGCTATCCAGGCAGAGTGCTGAAGGTGCTGCCTGAGTTACACTTGAACTTACAGTAGAATGAAAGAGGAGAAAAGCAAAAGGAAGAACTAGTAAATGTAAAGGTTCTAGGACTCTGAGAATAAAACTTCTTCTCATTCTCAGCCTCTCTATTCAGCAAATGATGCCAACATTACAACGCTGCTTCTGGGCAAACATCAAATCTAAAACACATTTAAAAAAAAAAAAAAGGTCTAAAGATGAAACCAAGGGACTGAGTGTAAAATCTTTCATTAAGATCCCAGAAAGCTCTAAAGTGGTGCCTCACAGAACCCTCTGTCAGACAAGATGCCCTGATGCCCTGTAAAGATTTAAAAGCATGCCTCACAGAGCCTTTAGCAGTTGGAGGTCAGGGATGGTGCTGCACATCCTATATTGCACACGACAGCCCCTCACAACAAAGAACTGGTCCAAAATGTCAATGCTCCCGAGGTTGAGAAACTCGGCATTAGAGTATATCAGCCTAGAGGGCACACACCATACTTACTTAATCTCTTTCTGAGTAAGACTTACAATAACTCACCGATGTTTCCATCTCCTGTTCGCTCCACAGAGTGCTCTGCATACAAAAGGTATTCACTTAATATTTCTTGAACTGAGAAAGTGTTAAATCTAGACGTTAACATAAAATATTACAGAGTTGTGGAAAGACTAGGAGTCCCAGGCATTATTTCCATTCTGGCCATTAACAAATTATATTTTCTTAAGTCATATTCTTTTTTAGTTTCAACTTTCCAGGTTTGCAAACTAAAGAGATTTAATTAGATGACTACCAATAACACAAATGCCTATTATGGGTGCCAGATACAAAGCAGGAGAACTAAGCACTCAAGAAAATCTAGGAGAGAAAACAGACAATTTTGCAGATTGATTAAAGGGAGATAATTACAATAAAATGTACATGATGTATAAAAGAGTAAAACAGGCACCATTTTCTTTATCAGGACCTTCAACTTCCATGAGTAGCTAGTACATAGTCATTTCTCAAGTAGTATTTGTTGAATGAGTGAATAAAATCCACAAACCTACAAACAAACCAATGAAAAATAAAAATGAAATCTACAGACTCAAGGACTGGAGGTGGGAAGGTGAAGCAGAAGAAAGGCTGGGGCAGAGTTCTGCAGTCATTGTTTCTCCACTTAATAAAGACAAGAGCAATACAGCTTTCACAGGCCACAAATTGAAGGTGAATACTGATTTTAAAATGTTAAAAAAAATGTAGAAATCTGTTGTGATGACAACAGGTAGAATCCAGCCTAAGAGGATAGCAGAAAATCTCCAAGAGGCTAACATGGAAGGTGGGAGTTTGAAATCACCTTACAAGTGAGATAATGAAGCAGAAGGGTTATAATGACAGGAAACAGCAAAGAATGCACAGTGGGGAAAGGGCAGGTGGGGCTGGAGTCTCAGGAGATGGGATGTGTCACCATGTAATAGACATTTCATCAAAGCTTCTGTCTAGTTCTCCAATGTCCTGAGTTACACAGCAAGCCCTCGACCCCACTGCCTCCCTGCCCCCAAAACACAAAACCAAAAAACTTCCTACTCATACCATAAAGGTATAAGATTAGGAAAAAAATATATAAGTAGATAGATGCGTGCACTTTAAGTGCAAGACTCTCACAACTGAAAATACAGACTCTATTTTGCAGTTTTTCAACAATTAAAACATTTTAAAGTAACTCAAAGCATTTACCCTTGAAGTACTAAGGTAGCTTCAATTCTGAATCTGCACTTAAGTTCTGAAAAGATTATGTTCTACTACTATACTGGTTATACCTGGTAGGAACACTTTAGGATGAACTATTACTTGACCACCCACCAGACTTTACTTCTGAACCTTCTTTAATATGTGATCCCACAACTATACACAGTGCTGAAAAACCTGGCTTAACAGAGAACAAGGAGAATCTCAAAAGCAAAACCTCCTCCGGTCGGCAGCTGACGGTGCTCTCTCCGCGCTGCCACTACATGCAGCACTGCTTCCAAGTCCCGAACGTGAGGAGCATCAGGACGCTAACCGAAGCACTATGACTGTCCGTCCTGCGCCAAACACACCTACATTTTCACTCGAGTCCTAAAGAACTTTTTTCAAATTTAAAAAAATCCTGTAAATTGGCGTAAATGTGTGGTAAGAACCTGCGTGCCTAAATGGAACAGAAATGGGAAAAATACATGTCAAAAACAGGAGCAGTACAGGAAAACACATACTGCTAAATATATATATATATATATGCAACTATAATAATAAAATATTTTGTTTTTACCTTAAATGTTGTCAAATGAGGCAGGACTACAGGCCATTTGACAAGAAGAATTGTTTCTTGATTTCCTGAAAATCTGTTTTTCCCCTCTTTAATATTTAAGAAACACACACACAGGTTGCCGACAACTCTTAGAGAGCGGCTTGTGTTGTCGTTTTCGCTTTCCCGGCTGTGAACAAGTGCATATGCGAGGGCTGGTCGTGCATGCACAAGCATGTACTCTGCCTGCATTAAATAAAATCACAACACAACACCAACTACATCCCCTCATTCATTTGTGCCTGCAGTCCACCTCGAGGAGACTGAAAATATAAATACAAGCTGCTATTTTGGTGTGATCACACGAATATGGCAGCTTGTGTGTTTTTCTTTTTTTCTCTTTAACATTTTAACACGGGGCAGATTGTCTGCATTAACACAAACCAAAATCAATTCTGCTCGTAAAAAAAAAAAAAAAAAAAAAAACTGCTTGTAAAATCTTCCTTCCCTAAGGAATTTGTTTTTTATTTAAGTAAAAAAATGGGCTTGGAGGAAACTATATAAAAGAGACCAACATTTAGGACATCTTAACTTTGTACAGTGTGGCAAACAGTGTTGGACCAGAGGACTGGCAGTTACTTCTCTCCAAATGGGAACTTTGGAGAAGATGACTTTAAGAAAAATTTTAAAAATCAGTACGTTCACCTTGTAAAATTACTTTTGTGTATCATTAATATAGGAAAAATTTGCAAAGTAGTCTAATTTCAAGTTGCCTACTACCATGTAAGTTAATAACTAAATTCGACTAGAAACTCAGATGAGACTTGTGTATCGTAAAAATTCATGGAGGTACTCTTAAGGGCAGAGGAAGGAGATAAAGGTTAAGTATTTAGCACAGACCATATCTAAAAATTCACTATGACTAAAAAGTAAAATGCATTCATATCATATACAAATACATAACAACAAATTATCTACACAACACTGCCCAGTAAAACTTTTTATGATAGAAATGTTCTATTATCTGTTGTCCCATCCAATAGCCATTAGCACTTGAAATATGACTACTGTAAATTAAGATTTAATTTTTAATTTTACTTAATTTAAATTTATACAGCAACATGTGCCTGGACAGCACACATCTATAATTTTAAAGGGGAATTTTAGCGATTATTAATGAATCCAAAAAATATTAAATTATAAGAAAAAACTGAGAAGACAAAGTTTGCTTATATCAATTATATCTAAAGCTTGATCCATATATAAACTATAACCAAAAGGAAGCACTAACATGAGAAAGTTGAATTCTTAGAGATCCAACCATATCATGGAGAGTGAAGTAGGAAAGAAGGTAACTAACTGATGAACAGAGGAGCCTGAAGTGCTACTGTAACAACATTACAATAACCAGAAACATAAAAGACCAAGAACTGAAGAGGTTGACTACCATATCCAACAGGCAATCAGATAAACTTTAAATACAGTCAGAGTTACAATGATAATAGTTAAAGAATTTTAATCATTTAATTCAAGAGAGAGGAAAATGCATCTGAAGAAAGAGTGATACTGTTCATAAATAGCTTATAAATGTTAGGTTACAAATGACATTATATACACTACAAATATCTTTTAGAATAGACCCTGATAGACCAAATAACAGACTTCTCTGGCATTTAGTATGGAAATGATATTTTATTCTGAACTCAGTATTTCCCACCATTTTAAGTAATACTTTATTTCATTTAATGTTCCAGCCTTTGAAGCATGGCAAAATTGGTTCAGAATGGACAATTCAAGCTCTGAATTAGAAATGCTGTAAATTAGAAGTTCCTTGATTTACCTTTTGATTATCAGTTTTTTTCAGTAATAAAAATGAGAACAGTAACAACCTCATTAGGTTGACATAAGCAACAATTAATTGAAATGAATACAAAACCCTCTGAGGCAAAAAAGGGCTAGTAGAATAAAGGAATATTAAAATTAGTTGAGGAGAAGATAATACTTAATACATATTCAGATCAAATAAATTCAATAATGATGGCAACAACACAGCTTATGAGATGAAATTATCTTGTTTAAACTTGGACTAGAAGGCTAATAACAGTATTTTTTTCAAAGCGTGCTATGTCTCTAAAGACTAAAAATGTTAAAGATTGTTACTACTAAAATTGAACAATACAGATCATCAGTGATAAGATTCACAATCCATGAGCCTTTATTAAGCATCAACTTGACTCTGCAGTGGCACAAAAACAAGATCAGGTCCATGCCCTTTAAGGGCTTACCAGGAGATCTGAAAGACGAGACCTGGGCTAACATCAAAGTGCTCATACATACTCTTTCCATGATAGCACCAGTTATCTTGTACCGTAACTTTTTTTGGCTGCTTTCTCTATTAGACTTTGAGATTCTTAAGGGTCCATGACATATTTATCTTTGCATCTCCAGTGCCTGGCACTCTGAGGAGATTAATATAAATGTACTAAATACATTGGCAGATTGAATACACTGGCGGGTCTAAGTAAATATAGGACCCAACGAAATTAAGTAATATCATCAAAAAGTTATTAAGAAATTCTACTAGAATACAGAATAGGCACATATTATTTCCAATTGTAAAGACTGGAAAATGCGTCATGAACAGTGTGGTGATGAACTCAAACCTTTAAAAATGAGTTTTCAGTAATCCAAAAGGGAGCAATGGGGAGAAACAGCATTCCAAGAGAGGACAAGCAAGTAATGCAAAGCATGGAAAATGGAAAACACAAAATCCATTCAGGAAATAATGACACAGCACTGATCTAACATAGAACTGTGGAGGGACTTCAGATTTCTGGTTCTGCATATAAGGAACCTGGACATCACTACTCCTTCCCAACAAGTAAAAAGCTAAGCAGACTGAAAAATCAACAACTCTTCTTGGATCTATAAGAGAGTGGAGGACACAGGGCAAACAGGCAAATATAGGGAGTCACAACTTACCAGAGCAGAACTCATAAGCAAAATCCCTGACAGGAACCAATGCAGGATAGGAAAACCTGAACAATACTTAACAAATTGCTAGAAGCTCAGTATGGACAACTCTGAGAGTTAAATACTCTGATAATAGGGAGGACCCCCTGAACACCTCCAAGAGCTTGACCAGGCTTCCACAGTAAATATCAGGAAAAAAATCACCTCGGCTTCCAGTATGGGGGTGGGGGGGGTGGAGTCATTCTGAACACAGCACTCTGTTCTTAACAAAACCTACCCTCAAAAAACAAAAATAAAAACAAACACAAACAACAACAACAACAACAAAAACCTGTCCTCAGGGAAAACTAGTTAACCAGAGCCTAATCTGCTGGGGTATTCTTAGATCCTAAATGACCTGGTGGAAGGGAAATACCCAACTCCAGTCCACTTCAACCATTCTGTCCCATCCAAGAGGGTGCCGAGAATTAGAAACACTTGTGAAGGTCATGGTCCAGAGGCATGGGTTCACTGTAAGACCGAGACCTAATCATAGGACTAAAGAACACCTCCCCTCCCCACTCACCTTATCACCACATTATTAAGGGCCTATTTACAGCAGTTCCTTTTACCTACCACAACATGTTCTGGCTACCAGGAAAAAAATTACAAGACATAACAAAAGGCAAGAGGCACAATTTGAAGAGACAGAGCAAGCATCAGAACCAGACAAGGCAGAGATGTTAGAATTATGAGATCAGAAATTGAAAACACCTATGATTAATATGCTAAGGGCTCTAATGGATAGAGTAGACAGCATGCAACAACAAACAGGCAATAAAAGCAGAGATGGAAATCCTAAGAAAGAATCAAAAAGAAGTGCTAGAGATAACAAAACACTGTAATAGAAGTGAAAGAGGCCTTTGATGGGCTTATTAGTAGATGAGATATAACTGAGGAAAGAATCTCTGAGCTAAAGGGTAGATGGGGACAAAATTCTTGAAAACTGAAAAGCAAAGAGAATGAAGACTGAAAACAAAACAAAACAAAAAAACAGAACAGAAAATCCAAGGACCATGGGACAACTACCTAAGATGTAACATACACACAATGGAAATATCAGAAAGAGAAGACACAGAGCAAGAAACAGAAGAAATATTTGAAACAATAATGGCAGAAAAATTCCCCAGATTAATGTCAGACACCAAACCACAGATCCAGGAAGCTCAGAGAAGACTAGGCCAGGTAAATGCAAAAGAACTACACCTAGGCATATCATCTTCAAACTACAGAAAATCAAAGATAAAATCCTTAAAGAGGGGGAGGAAAAACAAAAATAAAAACACCTTATCTGTACAGGAACAAAGGGAAGAATAACATCCAACTTCTACTTAGAAACCACACAAGCAAAAAGAGAGTAAAGTGAAATATTCAAGGTGTTGACAGAAGAAAAACACCAACCTAGAATTCTATATCCTGTGAAATTATCCTTTAAAAGTAAAGGACAAATAGACTTTCTCAGACAAACAAAAATTGAGGGAATTTGTTGTCAGTAGACCTGCTTCACAAGAAGTGATTTACAAGAAAATAATATAGGTTAGAAACTGTGATCTACATAAAGGAAAAACATAAGAAGGAATAAGTGCAACAAAATAAAAACTTATTTTTCTTACTGTCAATTGATATAACAGATACCAGTTGTTGAAAATAATACCAACAATGTACTCAACTATGTGTGCTTATATGTATGTATACGTGCAAACATACATAGATATATATATGCTCATATATAAGTGAAATGAATAACAGCAATGACACAGAGGATGGGAGGAAGGAGTTTGGATGACTTTGTTATTATAAAGTACTCACACTATCAATGAAGTGGTATAGTGTTATTTGAAAGTGGATATGGATTACCTAAAATGTCTATTGTAAAATTTAAGGCAATCACTAAAAAAAAGTAAACGTAGTATAACTGGTATGCTGAGAAAGGAAAGAAAATGAAATAATATAAGATGCTTAATTAAAACTACAAAAGGCTGAAAAAGGGTGGAAGACAATAATAGAAACGAAGAACAAGATAACAAACAGAAAAGAGTAACAAATATGATAGACAATAATCCAACTGTATCAATAATCATTTTAAATGTCAATGGTCTAAATGCACCAACTAAAAGACAGAGATTGTCAGAGTGGATCAAAAACACAATCCAACTATATATTACTTACAAGGAACCTACTCTAAATACAAAGACATATTTAGATTAGAAGTAAATGAATGGAGAAAAATACACCAGGCTGACCCTAATTAAAAGATTTCTTTAAAAGGGCATTACATAATGATAAAGGGGTCAATTCTCCAAGAAGACGTATCAATCCTTAACATATATACACCTAACAACAGAGCATCAAACTGTGTGAAGCAAAAACTAATAAAATTGCAATGAGAACTTTTAAAATCCACTATCATGGTTGGCAAGTTCAATAACTGTCTATCAGAAATGGACAGATCTGGCAGGCAGAAAATCAGAAGGATACAGGTGAATTCAACATCATCAATCTACTGAATATACTGAGACCTATGTACTTCTTCAACCAACAACAGCAGAGTACACATTCTTCTCAAGCTCACATGGAACCTTCACCAAGATATACCATGTTCTGGACCGCAAAACACACCCAAACCAATTTGGCAGATGAGAAATCATGCTCTCAGACTGCAGTGGAGTTAAACTAGATGTCAGTAACAGAAAGAGAGCTGGAAAACTCTAAAAGGGAACCATGTGTGTGTTAGGGGTCTGGGTAAATCCATTCTTCGGTAGACCAGAGAGTCAGAGAAGGCTTTAGACTAGGCAAGTAGCATGACTAGATGTGCTTTCTGAAAATAAGGCTGTAACAACACATGGATTCGACTAGAGGAGAAAGAGAACAGATCTGAAGAAAACAATTAAACAAGTGAGAGACTCTAGACAGGAGGCCAAAAAAAAAAAAAAAAAGACCTACAAACAGGGCAGCAAAAGTGGAAGAGAACTGACGAATGTGAGAAAACTACATATAATGACCTCTTATACTTAATATTTAAAAATAGAAAATGCACATCCTCAACCTATCTACTCCTAACCATCTTCATTACTACATCTTTCACCTAAGTCACTAACATTACTTAATGTGGAATCATACCACAAGACTCCTACTTTCCCAGATTCCATCTTCACCTCTACCCACCCCACTGCACAGCAGCCAGAATGATCTTTTTAGATATCACAGCCCTACTCAATATCCCCCAATGGCTTCCCATTGCAACTGGAATAAAACCCCAACTCCCTACTTTGGCCTACAGGACTGCTTGTCTGGCACCTGCTCTCTCCCAAATTTCCCTACTTAAATCACTTACTTCCCGCCACACCTGCCCCCTTTCGGTTTCTCAAAACACCCAGCTTATTTTCACTGAGGGACTTTGCACTAGCTGTTCCCTCTGCCTGGAATGCTCTTTCCCTAGATCTTCACATGGCTGGCTTTTTAAAATTTTTCGCATCTCAGCTTAAATGTCATCTTCTCAGAG
The DNA here is from genome assembly GCF_002201575.2 of Neomonachus schauinslandi. Classification (NCBI taxonomy): domain Eukaryota; kingdom Metazoa; phylum Chordata; class Mammalia; order Carnivora; family Phocidae; genus Neomonachus; species Neomonachus schauinslandi. The sequence goes on from NC_058403.1 coordinate 130,429,023, forward strand.
ATGCCTTTTCTAATCACTGTTCCTAAGACTGCCATCCCTCTAACTATCCTATCACCCTGCTTTATTTCTTCACAGCAATTACCATCCTTTACAATTATCTTCTTTATCTATACGTGCTGACTGTCTCACTCCCCTCACCCCCCCCGACACTAAAATGTGTATCCCATGAAAGCAGGCCCTTGTCTGTCTTATTCACCACTCTGTTCCCACAATGCAAAGGATAAGGCTGGGACACAGTAGACATTCAATAAACATACAGTAAAAAACAAAATTCTTATCACAGATGCTAGTAAATGAGTAACACTGTGTAACATTCGTTGAGCTGTATTTCTTCTTTTCTTCTCCTATTGCATCACGAGATGCCTTACAGACTGGATTGAAAACCATGGATTTTAGATCGTGTAGTACCTTATAAAGAGAATGTATTACCTAAAGTAGTAAAATTAGTCAAGCTATACAGCTTTTATCATTAGGCAATTTGGTGGCTTAAAAGATTGATAGTCTTACCTTACAAGCTAAGTTACCTGCCACAAATTTATATAGAGATGGCAAGGAGACTTTCTCTAAATGTGGAGGAGAGCCATGGAAGAGCCTTCTGGGGAAGAAGATGCAACCTCCTCCATCTATGCTATGAACTATAGGGTCTCCTAACTGCCATCCCTGAATCTCAGGTTTGCCAACTGAATTAAAATGTACCAGTGGAGACAACTGTAAGAGAATAAGTTAGCCATCTATGTGTTGTACATACCACATGCACACACACATTTTAAATATATGAAAAATGCATAGAAAATATAAAACCAAATACGCTTTTCACGAAATAACACTTTCTCACACAGCAAAGCATAAATGTTTGTGTTAAGTAACCAAAATAATCAATGGGCTCTCAATGCCACTTCCTGTGAGGTTTGGCTGTCTGAGTTTTATTTTCCCCTTCTCTTGTTTGCTTTGTCTTTCAACCAGTCTGGTCCACAGGGCCTCTGAGTATGTGACTCCACGCCAGTGCCATGGTGTCTCTATTTTCATTTGATAACAGTAGAGAGATTAATCATAATCCTTTTTATTAGCCAAATTTTCTAAGATAACTGCCTACCAATTTTTTTTTTTTAAAGGATACCTTTATCGTTTGGTTAGCAATATATACCATGCATTTTGTTTTTAAGAGGCCTGTTTTACTGCCACTGATTATGCAGTTACTTAAGTGATTGGTGAGGAAATTGTTTTTTGTTTTTTCCAACAAATATTTGAGTGCCTCCTGGGCACCAATACAATGGCATTCTACTTTCTGCAACTATATACTAGAAGTCAAGCACTGACGCCTCTGAGAGTAGTTTCCCTATAATTGGTTACTCTTGGGTTACCTAGATAACTCAGCTCATCAAAATGATCCCATACCTCCCTCCCCCCAACCTGCCGCCATTGCCAGTTACATACAATTCTGTTGTACTCTGAACCCATGATTCCACTGCTTTCTTTCTTTTCTTTCTTTCTCTCTCTCTCTCTCTCTCTCCTTTCTCTCTCTCTCTCTCTTCTCTCTCTCTCTCTCTCTTTCTTTTTTTTTTTTTAAAGTAAGCTCTAGGCCCAATGTGGGGCTTGAGCTCACAACCGTAAGATTAAAAGTCACACGCTCTACCGACTCAGTCAGCCAGGCACCCCACCACTGATTTTCATTTTAAAATAGAAAATGTGATTTGTTCAATATGTAGTATAACCTTAATAGCAGTCTATGTCATCTGATTATTCAGTGTTTGGGACCTGGAAAGAGATGGATCTCAGAGAGCCAGAGGCCTTGACCTTGTGACAGGTCTAGCAGGAGTTGAACTAGCGGTGGGGCAGACAGGCGAAGCTGCAGAAGAACCTGGAAAAAGGCACTAGGGATAGCCATGACTCTGCAAATACATGGTCCATCCTAGATCCAATGATTAAATTTACTAACACTTATGTAACTGTTTACAGCTTAAAGTGTTAACATATCTAGGGGTGCCTGGGTGATACAGTAGGTTAAGAGTCCGACTTGGTTTTGGCTCCAGTCATAATGTAGGGCTGTGATCTGAGGGTCATGAGATCGAGCTCCATGTTGGGCTCCATGCTCAGCATAGAGTCCACTTGAGATTCTCTCTCCCTTTCCCTTTGTCCCTCTCCCCTGCTCATAATATTATATCATTATATTATGCTCACTCTCTCTCTTTCTCTAGGATGAATAAATAAATCTTTAGGAAAAAAGTGCAAACATATTTAAATACTACTATTAAAATGTACACTTATTAATATACAGCAATCCTTTGAGGTTAACTATTATCACCATTTTACAGAAAAGGACACTGAGGAAAGATGTTCACTGAAAAGTAAAATGCTTAAAATTAGAGCATATGTTGCTAGAAATTATCCTAGGACTTTCGCACACAAATTCCATGTACTTCTCACTACATGAGCCAGAAAGATGGAGCCCAATATATTAAAGTCATGGATATTAATTAACCATGAGCTAAGTAAACAACTCTTTCACATGGTAAATACTAAGTAGATGCAGAGAAGAGGTTGTTTGCAAACCTGAATGACTTTGAGAGAGACAGAAATGAGGAGGGTAAAAATAATAGCTGTCATTTAAAAAGTAATTTGGTTAGAAAGAGATTCAAAGGTGTGAAGCAAGAGACAATTTTTTTAGCAATACCAATATTATGACCACATAATATAACCTTAATCAGAAGCATGTGATTTTCAATCACTGTTGAAAACTGAAAAATGGATTAAATATTAAGATTATCAGTATTACAACTTATGTTGAAAAGGGAAAACAGGAATCTATATTTTAAGAATAGAAAATAATTGTTGCTATCAAAAATGGCCACAATAACTTTGTTACTAATACAAAGCAAATACTGCATTCAATTAAAACTCCTCTATGGATTTTGTATTTTACTACAATTACAAAGAGATAACACTAATTTGAATTACTAAAAGTTCTACATACGTTCTTTTGACATCTTGTTCAATCATTGATCGCAGTTCTTTATCTTGAAAAAATTTGTTCCAAAGACTCTGAAATAAGGAAAACAACCTATTTAAGATAATCTTACACCTTTGCTTGACTTTTATGATCTCAATTTAATAATTTAACTGATCAAATTTATCCTTCTCTGAGTTATCATTTCACATTGTGGAAAGGAAACCTGAAATTGGAATAATTTTTATATATTTTTATTTATTTATTTATTTTTAAAGATTTTATTTATTTATTTGAGACAGAGAGAATGAGAGAGACAGAGAGCACATGAGAGGGGGAAGGGTCAGAGGGAGAAGCAGGCTCCCTGCCGAGCAGGGAGCCCGATGCGGGACTCGATCCCGGGACTCCAGGATCATGACCTGAGCCGAAGGCAGTCGCTTAACCAACTGAGCCACCCAGGCGCCCGGAAAAATTTTTATTAAAAACTAGTTTAATACCAGAAACATATCCTTTTACTAACATCATTTTTTCCAGTAATAATACTGTATATATTTTAAATTTTTGTATTATCTTATAAAGTGAATGATAGTTTTGCTGTTCTACATCCACTACTTCCCTTACAAACAACAAAGAGGTCTACTTGGATTAGAGCAGGGCCATAGCCCAACTGGTCTCAACTTGAACCTGATCTGAATTCCCAAAGTGCTAGACATATAATGTTTTCTGCAAAGCTTGGTTTTTATGATCAAACAGATTTTTAGATACTTTTTAAAATGTGAATTTAAGCAAAGTTTTAAAATTTACTTAATATTCTGTGCTGCTATTACTATTGACTATATCATAACAACTATATGTATCAGGTAAAAAAAGAAATGCTAATATTATATATTAGCTGAAAAATAATTTCTGTTAGCAGGGAAACAGGAATTAGAGCAGCAATTAAAGAAGTTATACAATACCTCTAAAGTAGTAATTATTCTTATTAGTCTTTGCTGGAATATCAGTGGGGATAGGCAGATCTTTTTCAATATCTTTAAAAACTTAATAGACTCACTACAAACAGTCACTTTTCTTCTTGGAAGTTAGTCCCACCAAGTGAACGCTTATCTATTTTTATCATAAAGGGAGTTTTCTTAGCCTCCTCACTGCCCACTACAACCTTGATAAAACAGTTCTATCCTCCTGTTTATGCTCTTCTCTTTTACCCTGAGTTCTTATGGTCCCCTGGGACTTCTCCATAGTGCCATTCCACAGAAATAGATCATAAACCTCCTACAACACAGGATGAATATAGCATGGAATAATTTCCATCAGGTTTTAGGTTGCATAATATATGGAGTAAAAAAAAAAACTAACTGGCATGAAATAACACTGCTTTCATTGTGATTGATAACTAGTCTCATAAGCATATTCTTACGGGCAAAAGAAGCTGAGATATGAATAAAGATGAACTTTTACCCCTTCATCCTGTGAAAGGGGATTATTGATCATCAAATCTTGCTGGCCAACAACCTTCCTCGGGTTTGTGATGTGCTGGCAAGGAAAGAAAGAAAACACACACACAAAGATCAGAGGTTACTGGACTTTAAAGCATACATAAGAAAACAATTACATTAATTAAAGTACAACTTACTATTTCTTTAACGTTGCTATACCATGCTCTTAATTCTTTAATTCTACTTATCCACTGACTTTTATCTTGAGGAAGGACACAAAGAAATAGCTGTCAAGGAAAAAAAAAAAAGAAAAAAGGAAACTTTTGTAAAAATCCTAACAAGCAACATATAAAACTATTTGTCAAACAGAATCACCTGAAAGAGATACTCATATTGAATATTGCGAGAGGTATTCATATTCATGGTATTTCATATTCATAGCATTCCAGTTCCCAATAAATTATATTTGGGAATGTTTATATATATTTGGACAATTCAAAAAGTGAACGGAGGCCAAAAGAACAAGATCCCAAAAGCTACACCACAAAACTGAATCAAGCTCCCCTCCAGATTTATATTAAAAATGAACCTGAATGCACTGAGGCTCAAGTATAATTCCCATTTTACAGTCTTATATTAATGGCATATTGACAGACACAAAGTCCAATGATTAATTTCAAGGTTTAAGATTTGTCTTAAAACCGGCAGGTAAAGGACGGAAAAGAACAACCTGAGGGCACGGCTTGAGAAGTGAAGTCATTCCTTTTAAGGCAGAAATGTAATTTACAACTGGCAACCAGCTTATGAAAATAACAAGCATTCTTAAAAAGACAAATTTTATTTCATTTAGTTTAATACAACATTAAAATAAATCTGGATTTGAGTTTATTTTTAGCAAACGAAGGATACTAAAAGTTAAACAACAAGGAATGAGGGTGGGGCACAAATATTTGTATACAAATATTCTAGCAGCAGGTCCCCTGCCTTTACTGCCTGCATCTAACAGAAGAAAAACGTATTTTAATTATTAAATTTAAATTATTAAATCTAAAACTGTCTAATGCATGTGTTTCTTACTGTCTTTACTTTCACAGACTCTGTATGCTCAGTTTATGCAGATAAAACCTAAAAAACTTTCAACAGGAGTCATTTCAGAAATAAGTCTAAACCTCAATTAATTCATTTTGAGAGAACAAAAAGGGACAATATTTCCAGGCAATTAAAAAAAGATAACTGCAGATTATCACTAGTTTTGGTAATCAATGGCCCTTTCTCTTAGGAGACTGACCTAATTTTCTTCCACTTCTCTTTCCTGCTGCCCTTCACTTTGTTTCCAGTAAAAAAAAAAAAATTGAAAAATCTTTTCCATCTGCTGTTTCTGAATCAAAAAGGGGGGTGACTAAATGGCTGCACTTGATACAATGGGAAGCTGGAAGTAAATCCCACTCTGCTCCTGCCCGGCTTCAAGGAGTTCTGCAGAAGCCTCTGGGGGATGTAAAGGTGTTGCTTTGAATTCTGCTCCATCAAATGAGATGAAAGAACAGCTATTTCAAATGACTCCTTTACCATCACTCGGGACTAAGGTGGTTCAACCTTATTAGTAAATGTCCTATGAAAGATAAACTTGGATGGCCAAAAAACCGAGAGTGAAGTCTCCTGGAAAATTCAGTGATCCCCTGCATGGGTAATCTCCCAGGGCATCAGGTAATGTGTTGATATACTGCAACCACAAACTGTAAATAAATATTTTCTTCTTACCTTCCAGCAAATGCTGCGGAACCTGCTGCTTCTCAGCTGCCCATTAATCCCCTTCTGCCTTATTGTTGCCAAGTAATTGTTGTTTACAAATAGTTCTTCCCATTCTTTCCTATATGCAAGAAACCAAAGCATAGGGATCCTTTTGTTAAAATTCTCTGCTTGGAGAGGAGTGCTAACAGGAAATTAATTTTAAATAAAGTCTAAGAAATGCAACTTTTAAAACGTATATATTTAGTTGTGTACTGTTTCTGAACACATGGCTGTCTTTTTGGACACAGTTCTTCTGTAGATTTAATGAATATGTAGATCACTGTAATTATGCCAGCTACTGAAATTCATAATGTCTATGGAGGCTATTCCATTTCCTCTAAAATGTTGGTAGTGCAGTTCAGTGAAACAAGAAAAAAAATGAATATTAATATAAATACATGACTGCTTTAGCCATTGACAAAGACATACCTGCTCCAAAAATACACAACAAAAAGGGTACCGTTGATTATATTGGCTTCTCACATGAAATATCTGTTTAAATGAACCCATTTCTCTTTAGTGTCAGGCTGGGGTGTTAAATATAATAGAAGACTACTTTAACTTTTAGTGCTATTTCCTATTGAAATCTCTGCAACTTCTTTCTACATGATCAGTTTTAAAATTTTAACAGGTGCAGGCAAATTTGAAAAAAACATCAAAAAATTAAAAAGCCTCACTGTAAAAACTGTTAAATGCAAGCTTGAGTACCTTGCAGTACCTATGGCTGAGCAGATAAACAACTGAAATATGCCTCCCAGGCGCGCAGACACCAGGGGCCTAACACCTGTGCCTCATTAATATACAAGTAAATCTGCTCTACTGGGAAACAATTGGAAATTAATTGTCCCAAACCATTTACTGAGTTTGAATAAAGGAAGTAGACCTATATTCCCTGCATCTTGTACCAAACTAAACATCAAGAATCATTTGTCAACAGTTGAGGCTACTGAGCACAGCTTTATGAAATTTCTCTCAGATTTCATAATACCACAGTAAACTTATAATTTAAAAATTATCATCAAGGCTGAAATCCTGGCAATCTCTTCAGAGAGACTTCCTCAAAAGAAAGCCTTTAAAACCCTCAACCATCCTCCGATATACACATGCAGTTGTCACTGGCCAGACCTGATTCGTTTTGAGAAAGGACAGCCTGCTCACTATGTTATCTTAGGGCCAGTAATGCAACCAACTGCACGCCTACAGCTAAAACACCTGACTGTGGAGTATCTTCTCCAAAGAGTTTTCCAGAAGAGTGATGCAGGCAATGGCACATTCCTGACTGCCACAAGCAGGAGAACTTCCAGCTCAGCCCTGTAGCATTGATCCCCAAGCCTTCTGCCAGGAGGGGCTAGTGGCTAAGTATGCCAAATGAGACAAGCACTCTGGCACCATACCAAAGAAATACATTCCTACCACCGCTCCATGAAAATTTTATTCCCAACACTCCATTCATAACAGAAAATAATACTTTTTATTTTAATTTGCATTTGTATCCTTAGTGAAAGTGAAAAATTTTCATGCTTGAGTCATTTTATTTCTTTTTTAAAATTAGCATTATTGTTAATAATTATAATACTGCTTTTATTTTAGTGTGCCATATTATTGGTCCAAAGGAGGAGTTTTTAATACATTAAAAACATCACACCTTTGTCTGCCACACACATATACTTTTTAACCCAATACCTTGGTTTTCAACACAGTAAAGCTTTTTAATTTGTGTATTAATTTAAATCTAACATTTTCTCCTGATGCTCTTTCCACTGTTTTCATGCTTAAGTAATTCTTAGCCGCTCCAAGCTCAAAGAAATGTTCTTTTTTTAAAATCACATTAGTTCATTTGTATTACCCATAATATTTTAAATACATTATCCATTTCCCAACAATCTCACATATATTATCCACATCTCATATTCAGGTTTTGTTTTTATCCAATTTTAGCAGTACTCAAAGATGAGATAAGCAATGAGTACATCTCAGAAAATGTTAAGTATGTCTAAATAGCTTGTGGTCTGCAAGCAAAAACTGCAGATTTTAAATGGATTCAGAACCCAAAAGGAATCAAAATTTGTGCAAGACCATGCAGTTCCATGGCCTGAAATCACCGATACATTCCAGATAAGAGAGGGAAGTGTGAGGCAAGGACTCCCCAAGTCTCTTCCAAAATCAGCTCCTATTCACAGGGACCAGGACAGTGTGAAGGTAGACACAGCTGGTGGCTAGATTCATTGCCATCTTGTCAAGTTACGCAGCCTTTTAAGGTCAAGTTACATACTACTTATGAAATGAAGGATAATTATTTGTTAGCTTAAATAAGACCCTGGGCCTTGATTACAGTGTCGGTAGAGAGAACAGGAGACTGGGGCATGTGAAATGGAAACATTATCTTTGGAATTCACAATCATCTCAATTTATTCAGGGTACTTAAAGTTCCAATTAAGGCTTAACGCCTCAAACTGATGAAGAGCTCTGTAACAACAGAGAAACACGAAGGCCACAGATAATTCATTGTCTTGCTCTTCTAGGGCCTCATGTTTCATTAATGAACAGTAATACGGAGTAAACACGAGTGACCGTGCCTACCATGTGCTTAGCACATAGAAAGATTAGAGAAAGCATGAAGTTAAGAAGATAGATGGATCTGTAAACCAATAATAATCTGGTGAAGGCAAAGCACCCTGGCAGTACAGAAAAGGGAGAACTAGTTTTATACCTAAAAATAAAAACTGAGTGTAGAAAATAATAGCAGCACCATACGCACTCAAATGTTACCCTAAGAGCTGGGCTGTCAGAGCTTCAACAGTCTCCACAGAGGACAAAGTGTTGAACAGTTTAGCCCTTTGAGGGGAGCTGAACCCAAATAAAAGTTTTTTACAATCATAAATACAAATGGGGACCTACGCCTGAACTCAGATCAGGACATGGGCAAAGAATACTAAGTTATTGACGAGTCAGTGGTGGAATTTTTCAGCTTAACAAAAATTAAAAAAAGGTAGTTCCTAAACTTTGTCTTATATTTTAAAAAAGTAAATAGTGTGCCCGTAACAGCCAAAATCTGGCAATGATGCCATTAAAATGCTAAAAAAAATCCACGGGTGCCTGGGTGACTCAGTCATTAAGCGTCTGCCTTTGGCTCAGGTCATGATCCCAGGGTCCTGGGATTGAGCCCCACATCGGGCTCCCCGCTCAGCGGGAAGCCTGCTTCTCCCTCTCCCACTCCCCCTGCTTGTGTTCCCTCTCTTGCTGTGTCTCTGTCAAATAAATAAAATCTTTAAGAAATAAATAAATAAAAAATAAAAAATCCATATATATTTAAAAATACAATATTTTAAGTAAATCACTTTTAACCTTTACAACAACTCTCCTAGGATGTATATTTTTAACCCCTCTTTATCAATGAGGAAACTAAGACTCACAAGAATTGACTAAGAGAGAAAAAAAGAATTAGGAAAAGCATCTTCCTGGAAGCAACACTAAAAGGGAAACACAGTATTGCAGACATCAAAGGACAAAAATGGCCTCTGGCAACAAGGCAAGACAAGAATATGACCTTATATTTTCTTCCTTAGATTTCTAGTTTTTGAACATCAAGTCCATGGGTACAGAAATAAGTTTTCACCAGTTGGACGCTGGACTGAGAAAGTAAGTCAACAGCTGCTGTGAGTGGTTAAAAACAACCTGGGGTATATGGTGTGTATACGCCTCAAATAAAACAGATTAGAGAGACACCTGGCCCTTAAGGACTCTCTTGACAAAGCACTAGTGCCATCTAGTGGTAACCACTATGCCTTGCAGACACTGGGTCCCTAAAAACAACCAGCATCTACGCAGGGAAAGGCAGAGAAAGGCAGAGAAACTGGTTTATTTCTCAGGCCAGTGTTAATGGATTGGTAGTGGCTGCCTTGGAAGCACTGTGTGAAAAAGGATTCTGAGGCTACCATGTGCTCCTCAGAAAAGAACACTGTGACTGATTAAAAATGTTGGCCATGAGTGTTGCAGTCATTTCTCAGTAAATGAAATCAACTTCTGCAGCAGCAATTGAGGTCTCCCCTCCAAGAATACCTATTTAGGTAGCTAATCCACTTGGCAATGCTTTTGGGTTTTGGTAGGATTTTTTTGTTTGTTTGTTTTTTATTTATTTTTTGACATGGCAATCAACTAGAATACGCAGTGAATAAATACGGCTGATGATTGTAAGATCTCTTTCTAATTATATATTTTAATGTAGTATTTCCTAAGATACGCACATAAAGTTAGTATAAAACTAGTTAGCACCTTCTAAATATAATTGTTTAATTACTTTTGTAACCTAAAAAATGCATAAGTTACTTGATTATGTGGCAGTTCTGGACTAGAAAATTTCTGAATTGCCCCAAATGATGACACACTAGAGAAAATAATTTTATACTGTATATTTTATAGGATGATTTCTTCCCCCATTTTCAGGCACCAGCTGGGCAGGCAGCAATGTCTTTATGGGGCTAACTGAAGAAACCCAAATGACTATAGTTACTGAAAACAATTCAGAGACTACATACAGTCTAGTACTCAGGATCTTCAATACTTGGTTAAGAGGAGCTAAGTCTGGTTTTCACTGATAAAGAATGAGGGGAATGGAGAATGATTATCACCAGGGGGAAGTTGAACAGGTCACAGAGAAGGAAGATCAAAGAGGGAGGTATGGTAAGGGGGTGGTATGGTGAAGAAGCTCTGCAGAGATGATCCTGTAGTTTACAAGGTCAGCTAGCCCTTGATCATCTTGTTTTTTGAGATTTGACTAGAAATAGTAGTACTAAAGGCCAGGGCAAAATAAAGGTGATCTTTATGCAAAATAAGATCAGAGTTAGATGCGTAGAATATTTGACAGTGGAAAGCACAAGGTAAGAAAACTGAGTCTGATGCAAAAAGGTTTATACAATTTTATGATCCTGAAGTGCATGCCAATATTTGAAAAAAAAATTGCCATATTAGTGACCATAACTGCTTTACCAAATATATAGGTAAAAGGACACAATAAATTTTAAATCTGTATAGAAATATATTAGTGAAAGATTTCTACTAATGAAAGGATTGTACCGTAAATCCAATATTCCAAGTAAAGGAGTATATACTTTTATGCCATCTTCAAGAAATGATTTTAAAAATACTATTCAAATGGAACAAGGAACATCTAACTTAAAAATCAATGGAAATATGAGAAGTGTAAATTAGGTATGTCAGCATCAGACTGTAAAGTGTGGCACCAGATATGGGTAAGCTACAACATTAGGACTGCAGGTGCCAAGATCAACCAGATAAACACTGATGTTATCTGTAATTACCTCATTTTTAGCTTAAATCACAGGTAATGAGGGAACTCAGAGACTCTAAAAGGCAATTAGAAACTGTACTGGCTTTTTTGCTTCCTGTATCAGGAATTTTTAAAAAACTTACTTTTATTTAAAGCTTTTTTTTCTCCATAATGAAACATCAGGGCATATCACTTATACATATATAAATAAATATAAAAACAGAATGCACAATTACTTACAAGCTTAAAATGGATTTCTTTCTATGTCTAGGTGAAATATATTCTCATCTGATGAGGCCCCATTGAAACAAAGGCAACAAACAGTTCACTGTATGGAGGTTTCCTAAAATTAATTTATGATGATATTTTGATTTGGGTTTGGATTTAACTCTGAATTGAGAAATTCTGAACTTCCACCTCAATGTCCACGAGGACACAAAACACTCAGTTAGCAATAGTTTTGGACTGTCAAGTATAATATTCTTTAAAAAAAAATGTATCATTCTCTTCAAAATATAATGTTTGAGAGCTTCTAAATTCAAGGTCATATTAAGTAGGTAAAGTCAATAAACATGCCTTTAGAAAAGGAATCAAAAAAAGCTGTATCACAAGGTTATAAAATATTAAGTATATAAGAAATGTCATTATACTACTAATCAAAGATTAGGCATTTAGAAATGAGGTGAGAAAAGGATCCTATATCAAACTATCTCTATGAAGTCATCTGAAATGAATATATTTGATATTCCATAGTTAACTGATGTTTCTTATAGAATTATGTCTTTGAGGCACCTTCCTGTAGACCTCCCCCACCTTCTTCACATCCCCACGGCACTACATTTGCTTTGCTATTTCTGAAACTAGCATGAACTTGATATCTAATTTTCTATGTGATAAAGAATTTGCCACAGTCTACAATGTAAACAATACTATGAAGTAAATGCTTAAAGAATTGAGAACAAATTATTCTGCAGTAATTTAGAAACAGACATTTATTTAGCAGAATCTGATGTCCTAATTCAAAGTCAATCTAATCTCATAAACCATGTTTTTCAAGACTGGGTTGATTTATAGGGTATTACACACATAGAAATACATGTATGCTTCAAATAATACTTTCTCTTAAAAAGATCTGAATGGATTATAACTGAATCCATCATTCATTTGATAATTTGTAGATCAGCACTACCCGACAGAACTTTCCGAGATAACAGAAATATTCTATATCTGACTGTTCAATATGGTAATCATTAATCACATGTGAAGAACTATATATTTCAATTAATTTAAACCTAAATTTAAATAGACTCATGTCACTAATGGTTCCTATATTGAACACCAAAACTCAAATGTTTTAAGGATAATAAACCATTCATAGATACATTTGAATTTTAAAGTAACAACTATAAAACAGTTTCAAGAGATAATAAATATACACATGATATATATCACATACAGTGTTACTGGGGAAAGAAGACACATACACTTTAAAAGTTAAACAGTACAACTAGTTAAAAAGTCAAGATAGTTTCATAAGAGATGTAACATAGTATATAATTAATTCTAAATGAATGGTGCTACTAATAAGATCATATATAGATATAATAGATATATTTTCTTTTTTATCTCTATCTGGTTGCCTCTCTCTGTCTAGGTTTCTCTGTCTTTACCACCACCCTCTGCCCCTTGCTTCCTCCTACCTCGCTCTTCTTATATACACATAAAAGTTAGGGAAGCAAATCTTTAGTGATGAAGTGATGCATCTGTAAGTGACCAAAAATAATCAATGCTGGCAAGAACCAGACCCAAGAGCTGAGTCATGAATCTAATATGACCATACTCGGTATCAGACTAGCTCAAAGATCCAGGACATGTAAATTTTAAATGAAGACAAATGGGTCATGTGATAAACTTAAAGTCAATACGGACATTATGTACTTTATAATTTGTTTGGATTAAGGTACCTAGGAAAATAATTTCACATGGGCCTCTGAAAAGGTAAGGAAATATCCTCATCCAAGGGCCACCAGAAAATCTCACTCATTTATAATTTAAAAGAAAAAAACTCACTGCTATAAAAAAATCCCAGGCTTGAATACCTCATATACCTAGCATAATGAATGACCAATGTATGCTATATAAGTGATTTTTTTTTTTGCAACACAAAAATGTTGAGAGTATCAAACTATTACTAAGCCATAAAGAAATTTTTGTCCAGATGTGATATACATTTGGAACATTATGGCTAATTGCCTCTACATTAAATAACTCCACATTGCTTTGCTTTTGGAGTTTTCCATTCTGTTTTTAGTGACATTTTTCTCATGACTATCATTTTCAGGCTACTGGCTACCAATTTGTATCATGATTATACATTAGCTTTTAAAAATCCTAAATCTCCACCACTCTGTCACTTGCTCAGTGTGTCTTTTAAAATAAAGACAAACTAGACTTTAAACTGCCATACATTCTAGCCTATTTCAACATCATAAATTATCAGAATCTTTTCTAATTTAAGAAAAATGTGAAATAAGACTGTGGGAATAAGGACTGGAAGGGCTCTCCTGTGCCTAAACATATTTTAATAAGCAAACATTTCATCTTTTCTAATATTTTCCTCCTATTTCTAAGTTTCTGGTTATATTCTAGCTGGTTGAAGCTATTAGAAATTTGACCTGTAAATAACCGATATGTCACTGTATATCCAAATGTCAGCAGCCAATCCCATTCCCCCCAAGGCCAAGAAAGAATTCAGAGCCAAACTCTTAAGCAAGCCTTTACTAGCAGTTAAAGTGAAAGTACCCTCCCAAGGTGGGAGAAGGGGACAGGCCCAGAGGTGGCAATTGCATCAGGGGTCAGGTCTTCTTTTGTCTTTCCTTTCTATGCTTGCATAGGTTATGGGTCATAGCTAGAGTGGTCTCTGAGGCTGCTTCCAATCATCTAAGGGACTCCTCCTACTGGTGGGGGAATAGGGGAGGGGGGCAGGGTTTGGTCCTATATGGTCCTTGTTGGAACTGTCATGGCAGCCTTCTCCCTGCAGGGAGGGGATCAAAACCACAATGTACATGTATCATAATGAAGTTATATGTTACTGTTGGCTAGGGTCATAGGGGAGAATGCATGTGTATCCCCCTCCGGGGTCTTTCCTTAACTGCCTACGCTATCTCAAAGAAAAAAAGGAAAAGTCCCTTTTCTGAATACTGGATATAGAGGGTAGGGGATAAAGGGTTGGGAGAAGACACTAAAATGAAGGAATCAAGGTGTGGAGCCCTAATTTGAGTCTGCACTGTGTTTCCTGTGTAGGCTAGAACACCAGTGGGAGTAGTATTTTTATTACTAATTTTTTTAAAACAGTTGTTCTGCATCACAGAAGATGAACCATTTTCTCATGACCTCCTTGTCCAAATTAAAATATATTTTATAAAAGTCCTGTCTTAGGCAGAAGTATTCTCCACTGATGAAATTTTATGTTACCTGAAAGTTCATCTACTTCAAGAGAACTCAAATCTAGTCCTGACTTTATAAAAGGCCTTTTGTTATTTTTTTATCCTGTTACCCATATGCTCAATAATTCAGATACTCCCAAATGGATGCCACAAAAATTTTAATTATATGACCACAGATAGCTTTATATGAACCAAAGAGATGTTTCCATAAAGCTGTCACATGGAATGCTACTATAAAATTGAAAACTAGCACAAGAAAATTCTCATTTTTCTACAGAGCTTTTTTTTCCTTTGCTTCTACAGAGCCTTTTAAAATACATGGGCGCCTGGGTGGCTCGGTCAGTTAAGCATCTACCTTCGGATCAGGTCATGATCTCAGGGTCCTGGGATTGAGTCCTGCGTCCGGCTCTCTGCTCAGCGGGGAGCCTGATTCTCCCTCTCCCTCTGTCCACCATCCCCTCCCCCGGCTCATGCTCGCTCTCTCAAATAAATAAAATCTTTTAAAAAAATAAATAAAAATAAAATAAAATATTATGATTAGGAATGGCACCTAGACATATAGAGGCAGGAAAATGGGGTTCCTTCTCTAGGACCCATCAACAGTCCAGGTGACAGTGGGAAAAACAGGGATGGGAGAGCAGTGTTAAAAATGCCAATCAGACCACTCTGGCTTTATTTATCCCACTCCCTCGACCCTCTTCTAGATCTCTCAAGTAGAAAAAAAAAAAATAGTCCCTGTTCAACCTACATAATTGGAATATTAAAAGAGAGAAGCAGGCCCTGGGTTTGGCCAGGTGGTCAGGTCGGAAGGGGCAAGCAAACAAGAGTAGTTACTCGGTCTGTGCCTGGTTCAGTGACAGCAGAGCTCTGCTGCTCAAGACAACTTTTAAGATCTAGAAGCACATTAAAAAACTGGAATGAGAGTTAAGAGATAGTGTTCAACAATCCTGTTTTGCTTCAAATGGGTTCAGAGACTTGGGCTTGTCATCTGAATTACTTTTCTAATCTGAACAAATAGCTTGAAATTTAATCTTTGAAAATCCTTGAAATATGTCAACCAGCTAAACTACTATATCTATCTCAGAACATTGCATCTATAATCATGAAATGAAAACTATGTCCATATGTTCAGATGATACTAGGACTTCTTTTAAATTTCAAATATTCTCTCATTAGCAGGCTATTTTTTATTCCATAGCTGCTTTATTGATTTTTCCCATATTTCTAAGCACATAATACTCATTCTCAATTGTATCATTATCAACTATTTCATTTAATTTTGTGATTTAAAGATTCTCATTTTCAACTCCCAGTTAAATTTTTTGATCATGGATTTTAATATATCAAACACCTATGATATACTAAATCTAAAATCTAAAACTTTAATACTATCAAATACTAGTTCATGCAAAGTAACAATGTCAACAGAATGAAACAGATATATGTAAATATTCATATTGTAGGGGCCACTTTAGTTGTCTTTCATAACTAAGGGCATAATTTTGTCACTAACAAATGTAAGGCCAATCGAATCTAACCATTTTAATAGTGCCAATGAAAAAAAGAATGCATTGTTAGAGTAGAAAATGAAGACTACCTTTACTCATATTGTTCACCTCATAGAAAAGTCTTGTCCCTCTAGAATGTCCAGCAGATATACCTTCCCTGTAACCACCATTCCCCAACCCCTCAATTTTAACTACCCCAACTGGTATTCCTCTAGTTCTTAGTAAAATGCCCCCATTATAACACTGGTCATCATCTACATTAGTTGCTTCCATGTCTGTCTCCCCTTCTAGATGGTAAGTGGGCAGTGTTTTATTTGTCTTTGGGTCTTGGAGGTTTAGCACACTGGGTTGCCTATAATGGGTGTACAATACAGATTTGCAGAATGAAGATTTGTTAGCTCTCTTGAACCAAATATATATATAACCATATTATTTATATATATTTATATATATAAAATTTATATATATTATTACATATAAATTTTATATATATAAACAAATGTCAAAAAAACACTTGTGAAAGCTCTGGATTAGAAAAAAAATTTTTAAAAATAGGATTACAGGGGTGCCTGGTGGTTCAGTTGGTTAAGCGACTGCCTTCAGCCCAGATCATGATCCTAGGGTCCTGGGATCGAGCCCCATGTCGGGCTCCTTGTTCAGGGGAGAGCCTGCTTCTCCCTCTCCCTCTGCCTCTGCCTGCTACACCGCCTGCTTGTGCGCGCTCTCTGTCTCTGTCAAATAAATAAATAAAATCTTTAAAAAAAAAAAATAGGATTACTAACCATTACTAACCACCGCCACCGTTCCCCCAGAAGGCAAGGTAATCTGATACAGAAAATAGACAAATACTGAATATCAATCTCTATTAAAATAGTCTGTGAAAATTCCACCTTTAAACTGTATCTTTGAGACTTACAAATTGTTTGTCAAATCAAAAATCAGTAATTAAGCCTTATGTAGAGCTAACTATATAACTATAAAGCAGACCCATAAGTAAATAAATAAGCAAGGTATTTGTAAAATGTTTAAAAAGATTTATAACTTTCCACTTTTAAACCATTCTTCTTTGTATTATTTTCTCAAATTATAGATCCAGTAACACACTTCAATATTACTGACCAAATATTTAATTGGCATTGTCTATTTCACTACCCTACTTAAAAAGTGCAGCATGCTAATATATACTACAAATAGTGACCCATGGGGCTGAAGGGGTGAATTTCAACTAGGGACACCAGGAAAAAACAGAAGTGTGTCCAGGGGAAGGGACTCTCACTGATGACTGACTCAGAGCAGCTTATCCTCATATTTCAAATGTATGCCTGTCTTTTCAAAGATAAACATTTACACAGCCTTGGATGATTGGAGCTTGCAGCTGACTATGTAAATAAACAAATAGGAAAAAAATGTTCCCCCTAGAGCCTGGCTACAGATAATAAAAAGGGCTTGAAGGGGCTTCTGAAGCAAAGGAACTCAAACTAACATGTATGCTCAAGTCAGTTTGGGTTATGTTAATGTAAGGCTGTAAATGCAAACAAGCCAGTTAATTAGTTAAATGGAAGGTAACATTTTCAGAGCCTTAAGTGATCAATAATTAGCTCAGACAGTTGTATATTACAGAAAAGCACAGATACTGACCAGTTCCACTATCATAAAAAAATAATAGTTACTTCAAGAAGATATATTCATCATTTAAGTGCAATTTTTTCCCCCCTTTTCTCAAATACTGCTTCATTATGGAGATATGAATTAAGGTATTATTTTGATTTTGGTTTCTGGAAAATGCAAAAGTTACATACATATTTTGTGCTCTCTGAAATTATCATTTAACTGTAAAGGTTGTGATACTATTTCAACAAATATGAAAACAAGAAATAAGAAAATTTGATGCTGAGATTGTGAAGCTAAAGAAGCGTGGATTTTATAAATATTCTCCCTATATAATCTATAGATAACTGTAGATATTTATAAATTAGATCTTTATAGGTAACTGTAGATCTAATCCTTAAATACTCACTGCCAGTTTAGGACTGCAGAGAATTTTATTTTATTTTATTTATTTATTTTATATTTTATTTTATTTATCTTTAAAGATTTTATTCATTTATTTGACAGAGAGAGACACAGTGAGAGAGGGAACGCAAGCAAGGGGAGTGGGGGAGGGAGAAGCAGGCTTCCCGCAGAGCAGGGAGCCTGATGCGGGTCTCGATCCCAGGACCCTGGGATCATGACCTGAGCAGAAGGCAGACGCTTAACGACTGAGCCACCCAGGCCCCCGGACTGCAGAGAATTTTAAAAATACTTTTCTGAGACAAGGGAAAACTTTAATAGATGAAAAAGTTGATTAAAACTTAAAGGAAATTTCATGAGCACCTGGGCGGCTCAGTGGGTTAAGCGTCTGCCTTGGCTCAGGTCATGATCTCAGGATCCTGGGATCGAGCCCCACATCAGGCTCCCTGATCAGCAGAAAGCCTGCTTCTCCCTCTCCCTCTGCTCCTCCACCCTCTGCTTGTGCTCTCTCTCTCTCCCTCACTCTCTCTCAAATAAATAAAATCTTTAAAAAAATAAATAAAAAAATAAAACTTAAAGGAAATTTCAGAAAAGAAAGGGAAGGTGCAGAAATTATTTATTTATTATGTGTTAGATGACTGGGGCAGGTGTTCTACACATTTGTAGGTATGCTCCCTACAACTCTATGATATAGGAGCTGTAACATTCCAATTTTACAAATGAGGTAATCAGGAATCAGAGAGATTAATTCTCTTACCTAAGGTCACACAGTCAGTAGGTGGTAGAGCTCAGATATAAACTTTAGTCAGTCTTATTTCTATCTGTATGTTTTTTCCAAATTGTTTCCCTGAATCGTGTCTTTATTCTTAAAAACTTATAGAGTTTGTATCATATAGTTACATAGATTCTCAACAAAATATAGGCAACACAAAGTGAGAAAAGCATGGGGCGTCTGGGTGACTCCGTCGGTGAAGCGTCCGCCTTCAGCTAGGGTCATGATCTCAGGGTCCTGGGATCGAGCCCCACATCGAGCCCCATATTGGGCTCCCTGCTCAGCGGAGAGTCTGCTTCTCCCTCTCCCTCTGCTCCTATCCCCTGCTCCCTCTCTCAAATAAATAAATAAAATCTTAAGAAAAAAAGTGAGCAAAGCAATGCTCTAAGAATCAGGAAAAAAAACCTTTCTCATGTACTTACTAAGCTATGATAACCTGGAAAAATAAAATGGCAAGGGCTTAGGAACTTAAAATGACTGGGTGGTAGAAGAGTGGGATGGAAATTCAGGTTAGTTTCTATTATCTTTAGTATATGCTGTGAACTGAATGCCCCCCCCCCAATTCATATACTGAACCCCAACAGCCAGTGTGATGGGTGTTTGGGGGTCGGCCCTCATGAATGGGACTAGTGCCTCAGAGAGCTCTCTGGCCCCCCTGCTATGTGAGAGCACTGTGAAAAGATAGAAAACCAGGAGTGGGCTCTTACTGAACACCAAATCTGCCAGCACCTTAATCCTGGACTTCCCAGCCTCCAGAACTGTAAGAAATAAATTTCTATTGTTTACAAGCCACCTAGCCTATGATATCTGTTAGAACAGCCTGAACAGACTAAAGGTATAACATTCAGCAATTAAATTGATTCTTTGACTCCATATTCTCAAATATAACAGAGTAACAAACTTATATCACTCTAAGAGTGTAGCCAGAACCCAGATATCTAAATTTTAAATCCAAAGTATGCTTTTGCTCTATGATCTCTACTAATATTTTGAATCAATATTTCATGGTTGTTTCAAGACACATATGACCCCCTTACATACAAATGGGGAAAAAAGGTATTCTACTAGAAATAAATGTAAATGATAGAAGGATATTTCCCACATTCTCTCAAATTACTGATAAAATAGGATACATAAAAATGTTTATGATAAAACTATGAGCTTAATTTTTAAAGTTTACTCAATGACTAAACAGTGTTCAAATAAATGTATTTTTATTATTCAGGAAAAGAATTAACTTTGGATTCAAAAAGCCAAACCAACTATAGAATACACCATATTGAGAAAGAGAGGCTACTTCAGAAGCTCAGATCAATATTAAGAAATTATAAATACCACCTAGTATAGAGCCAAGGAAAGAAAATAAAAAATATAAAGGGGAAATTATTTATTATTTTTTAAAATTTTTGTTAAGAAAAAAATTTTCTTTTTTTTTAAGGAAAGAAAATAAAAAATATAAAGGGGGAAAGTTCCCATTATTTCTGCAACAAAGGTTCTTTTAAAATATGAAATATATTAGTTCTTAAAAGGAAAAAAAAAAGGGGTGCCTGGGTGGCTCAGTCATTAAGCGTCTGCCCTCGGCTCAGGTCATGATCCCAGGGTCCTGGGATTGAGCCCCGCATCGGGCTCCCTGCTCAGTGAGAAGCCTGCTTCTCCCTCTCCCACTCCCCCTGCTTGTGTTCCCTCTCTCGCTGTCTCTCTCTGTCAAATAAATAAATAAAATCTTTAAAAAGAAATAAAATAAACTTCAAAAAAAAAAGAAAAAAAAAAGGAAGCTAAAAAGAATGGGTATTTCTTAATCTTAAAAAAAAACATAAATAATGTGTACTTTACAAATATTTGAGGTCTTTATAAATTTTTCAAGTCTCAAGTCACCCCACCATCCCAGTTGTAGGATTTACTAATTCAAAAGACACGCGTAAATATTTTACAATCCTTTCTGCATACCTTTGCTTTTTAATTCAACACCAAGGTTTCTATTATATTCTTTGTTTATTGGTGATGAGTTATAACAGAATTACCATTGGTTGCTACTACTTTGAACTGTGTCTCCTGGAGTCAACACTTCATTTACAAAGTATTATTTGAAAATTATCCAATTGTCAAAATTCACGAGATATACATTTTTCCTAATGGCATAGCTTGGGAAAATACACCCAGCAATGGTACCATGTGAAATTAAATTGTAAAAGTAATTAGGGTAGACTACATGATTTACTACTGCATATCAGAATCTAGAAAATCATAGTTAAATAAACTAATTTATTTAAAAATAATCTACAATGACTTATTTTCTATCCTATGACATTTATACAACACACCAAGATGATGTCTGAAAATTAAGCAATATTCTGAGTTTCCCCGAGAATGCCAATAACTGGTCTGAGTCTTCTCTAACTAAATTGACTATTTAACCAATTTATTTTTAACATGGATTTGTCGCTACATAAACACAACCTAAATCTTAAATGAGGCAATCCTAAATCAAAAATGAGGCAAAAATGAAGCTATTTTCTATTTTGGGAATTATAACATTGTATGTGAAAAAAGCATTACACAGATTCAAAAACCATATAGACTTCTATGAACTTTTGTGGGAAGTTATAATTTGATCAATAAAGATATTTAGAAACACAGGGTAAAAAAGGAAAGTTTAAAAATGTTCACCTTCAATTTATTTCATAGGTCACTGTTATACCATCTAATAAGATAATTAAAAACATGCAAGCAGCTGGTACTACAGCTAAACAGATTAATGTAATAGTCTGTAGTCATATGTGCTGGCAAGGGGCTTGCCTCTTTGGAGAGGAGAAGGTCAGCTGCCCTTGGGAAAGGAGGAGGGTGGTGGGGAGAGAATATTCCTTCTACCATGTGGCCCTCTGCTACAGTCACTAACTTAATCATCTACTGCAAACTGCTAATCGGCAAACTACTATTCTTCTTTCATACCCAGCAAGGGTCTCTCAGTTTTAATGTTTAAATAAGAAATACAGAAAGCTAATATAATCTGACTGAGAACACTGGACTTTAAAAAGCATAAGATCTATTGCATAAACCAATAATGTCTTCTCAATTCTTATAAATTTTCCATTTTAACACATCATCTGCAAATTAGTTGGGAGACATATAATTGAATTTTAACAAGAAGTTCTAAAACAAGATCTAATCTATTACCTAGGCACCATATAATATTCATACTGGTGCCTTAGGAGTTAAATTCAGCTGCAGTCCATTTGAATCAATGAAGCAAAACCACAAAAGACACAAATCCAAGTAAAACTTCCTGGCCTATGAAAAACAAATCTATGAACATTAGGTACACAGAACTAGTGTGTTAGGATCTGATCGATTGTAAACTTCAGAATTTGTCAAAATTCCAAAAATCCACCTCTGAACTTATACAGAGAGTAAAACATCTTCCTTTTATCATTGCTATGTGTACAAATTTGCTATACGAAGACAACCGAGAATATTGTATCAGCTTGAGAGTTTCAAGCGTCACGTTAAGCTTGTTCTTAGCTCCTTTTCTGCTAACAGACAAAAGATACTGTCCTGTAAGTCACACATTCTTTTTTACCTTCCTTTTAGTGTCTCTGTATCAGGGCACTGTAAAAAATTCTAAATACCAGAAGGTTACCAATGATGATAATGACGATGATGCCACAGACAAGAAGACAAAAACAGCTACTATTTACTCAGCATTTACCACATGACACTATCCCATCAACTCCTAACAAGTGTGTTTTTTCCTAACCCCATTCTAATGGTGAGGAAACTGAGGCTAAGACTTGTCCAAGTTTCCCAAGTATTTGGAGTCAGGATCTGAACCACCTCACCATATATCATGTATTATTAACAAATGAAAAACAAAACAACAATCAGTGGCTCTATCCTCTTGAAAGTGACAATCGAAGACCACAATAAGACAAACACATTAATGGGAACAGTACAGACTTAGGTGACCAATTCAAGACTGAATTCAAAAGTTAACACAACCTCCTCGTATGCTATAAAAGGGTACACGTGCTGGAGGGTGAAGTCAAGGCTAAGGCAACAAAGTTGCCAATTCATATGAAAGAACTAATTCCAGAAAGAATTAATAAATGCCATGGCTTTGCATTTGGATTTTCAAAAGGCTTTATCTTCTACATTTTATCTGTCTTTACAAGAGTTGTGAGGAGGAAGCAGGTTAGACCTTAGAATGTCTGTCTGATAAGATGACGAACGAAGGTTAACCATTATCCTGGACACAAGTATATTGGGTTTGAGTGTGATGGTCCTATGCTGGCAGCCAGAACTGTTGGACTGTGAAGAAAAATCAGAATTTCTGAGACAGTTTAAGTAAGACAAAGGCAGAACTGTTAGGCTAAAGGATCTTTGAGGGTTAATATTCATGTTTTTCTAATAACTTATTTAAGTTTAAAACAGCAATGATAGCAACAGAAAAATAATTTTCATTTTCAAAAGGGAATTTTACTGACAATTCTGTTGCCATTTGAGTGTGATCATGCAACAATTCCTAGGTTTTATAAGTTAACCTTAATATGAAAATAGACCCCAGAGCTGTGCTTCTATGAATTCTGCATTTAACCCAAGTGTCAAATTCACAAGTAAGCTCATTATATTGTAAGAGCTATTGCCTGCTGAGTAGAAAAATATTCATTTCGCACCTTAAATACTATACTATTTAATAACAGCACTAGCCTGCCAACTATTAAAAGCTCGTTTTTATATATTGTACTACCTGAGCTTTTTATCTTGCCTTTTTAATTACAACAATAAATTAATATCCTAACATTACAACAGTGACAGGCATTGATTAAAATCATATTAGTTAACATTAGTATTTATTCTGCAAAGTTGCATTAGGAGTTCATTTTCAAAGTACAATTATCATTCAATAATACTAAAATATTTTAATCTTCCAAACTATTCAAGAATAAAATAAACTACAATACTGTGCCTTCACATTAACACATTTCTCTTAACTTTATATTATGTCCATTATTTACTATAATTAGCTAAACTACAAATGTAATTGTAAAATTTAACTCACCAACAAAATTTATACACATATGGATCTTCCTTCCTTTGAAATACATCTCCATTTTCCTTTTGTCTATTTTTTTATTGTATTTATATCTAGCAATGATACTAACATAGATTTCACATATATTATCATATTAACATTTCTCACTTACATGCCAAGTCATGAATGTTTAACTATCTTTTATATTCACTTCAGCACTAAAAGAAGGATTTGGAGAATTCCAACATTTATAAGGTAGGATGAGTACAGTGAAAATATAATGACAACATATGAGCTTTACTGCTGTGATAATACCCTTCTAGAACACCATGGGAACATAAGCCTTTTGTAGTATCTGTGACACTTGAACGACTGATTATTTATACAGACCCCAACTGATATAAAATAAAGATGTCAAGTGTTTCAATTACCATCTCATTTCTGGAATTCATAAACAAATTGTAAAAAACTTTCTCATTTACCACATTCTTACTAAGTGCTTCCTGTATACAAGGCCCTATTCTAGATATTAAAAGCTTGCCCGGAATCTGAGAAAACAAATGACATAGTTCCAATTAGGGATATACAATATGTTTTCAAATAAAAATATAAAGATTCCAATCATAAACTCCGTATTTATTACATAAAAGGAGGTACAGCTTAACATTCAAGTGAGTTTCCATGTGTACAGTGGTTCTTGTGTGAATTTTATTGTCACTGCACAAGTGTCAGAACTAATTAACCATCACGACAATGTACTCAAAGTATTTCTTCAAGAATCTGCATTGCTATCTAAAATGCCAAAATGTATTATTATTGAATCTGTACCTTTTTTCCTTAAAAGAAAACAACCTTGTTCTTATACCATGTTGGTTAAGTATATGAATATTCAAATATTACTGGAAATAATATAATCTTTCTTCCTAGGTTTCCCTGTTATGAAGGTACAAAATCCATAAACATTTACTCAAGCAAATCAAGTTATAAGGAGAATATTACCAAAATACTAGAGAAGATACATGTTTTCTTAACTAGCGTATCCTTTTAAAAAAAAATCACTAATTGAGACGTAACTGCCCTGTTTGCTGAAGAACCAAATGGGATATAAACAAATAGCACTTGATATAACCACGGATTACATTTCATATTCTCTTAGATGCTCATAAGGAATATATTCTGTTTTAACAGGAAACTTAAACAAATGGAAGCCTTTAGTAGTGTAACAGATATACTGGGAAAACAAAATAAAAAATGGATTTTAAGGGAGCATTCGTACCAATTATACCCTAACAACTGATATCGACAATAAGACCATTTACTCAAGAACTTAAAAGGTTATATTGTTCATTACTCAATAAGTCTGCAGAACAATCGCATATCACAACATTCTTTACGTTTAACTTATTTTTAAAGCACAGGTAACACTTCCTTACTACTCTAAGATTAGAATCCTGTAACATTAGGTATCTTGTATATTACTTTGTAATAATATAGATCTATGTATTTATCACCTACCTATAGGAATTAAAAGTCCCATCAGAATCTAAAGTAGAACTTCTTCTTCCATTTTTATTTGAATCTCCTGGAAAAAAAATTTAAAAACACTGAAATAATGAAGATTATGAAACTGAATATTTTAGTTGAAAAGCTGCTGTGTGACAGTTCTATACAGTATATTAGGTCCAAAAGCATTATCCCTTTTTCCCTACCTCCCAAATATCTCTTATAATCAGAGGTCTTTATGCAAAAATATTCATTTTGATGCTAAAATATAAACTAATACCACCACTCCTAAATTGGATAGAAATACTATCAAAATAATTGCTAACAGAAAAAATGAAGCACAGTACATTTTCTTTTTATGAATCACAAACAAAACCAAAATTTATAAACCATTTAATCATACATTAGTGTTTATAAACAAAGGGCAACTCTTTGTTAGTGACCAAGTCACCTGTTCTGACCACTGGTTCAGTCAAAAGAGAGCAACAGAAAGGGGACCTGGAGTATTTTCCAGTCCCCAGCTCTCCATGGTCAAGGAATTTGGTAAGCAGAGAGGTAAAAGAGAAAGCAGGTTGGGAGGTGGTGAATGCAATCTAACGAGCTTTTAATACACTTTAATATTCTTCCTAAAACTTTATGTTTTAACTGTGGGCAAAAGTTCAGCAGTTTTAAAAATGAAAAAACAACATTGAAAGATATTTCTGCATCATATGGTAATACCAAACATTTAGAAAAAAAAAATCCCACTTAAACTGTTATATTCATAGTATCAGACTTAGAACAAATTCATACCTATCAGTTTAAAGATTATAGAATAAAAATAAATGTGCTAAAGAAGTTTAAAAAATGCTTACCAATGCCACAGTATAAAATATATATGCTTATTGATAGAAATTTAATTTTAGTAGTTTACATTTTAAAATATATGCTTCAAAGTATAGTTTTTATGAAACCATAGTATACTACTATTAAATAGACCATTTATTCTTAGAAACAAATTAAAAAGACTAGATTCTGATTATATTTTATACTCCTAGTTCTTGTAACTTTCAAACATCAGGTTGTATTCATTTTTATGATATTTAAAGCTTAATAATTTAATGATTTATCCATTTTAATTTACACTTTTAATCCACTTTGAACAATCTAAGGTGCCACTGGAGATCATCACAGTGGTCCTGGTTAAGTCAAATAGTAATTACAGAGCTTTCACTTTAAAGATGAGATTATTTTTAATTATTGAGTACAGTACTTAAGGTACCATACTTATATAATTATGCTACTCATTAAATGGTTATTGAAAGCTGAAATGTAATTTTAATGACAGCTACCTATTTTTCTTTTCACATTTTATAGTTGACAGATTAGTCAAGAATATTGGTTCTTTTCAAAATCTTTACAGTTGTGCCAAAGTGTTCAGGAGGACAAGAACTGGACTGTGTCCACTTACTTTTAACTCTATTCTTTTATCAAAATACACTTTCAGGTTTTTTTTCCTCATTAAACAAAAATCCTAAAATGGATTACAGCATTCAAAACTACTGCCAGATTTTATAGAAGAAAATTATCCAAAATCACTTAAATGTTTAAGATCAATTTAGCTGGGTATATTTTGTTAATTCTTAAAACATGGATACTATAAGATCACTCATACAACATATTTTCTTAAAAAATTAATGGTATTATAATAAATAAACTAAAAGGATTTAAAGAAAATTCTGTTTCTTACTAAATGAAAATTTCCTCCAACACATGTTATTTAACAGCTTGCAGACATTTCCTGTGAAACATTCCATAATCAGCATAAAATACATACTATATCATACACTTAAAATATGAGCCTTCTTTCTCTTGAAAACTAAAGATTATAATTACTTGAACACGTAAGATCTCACCAATAGAATATTTCTTCCTTTCTGCTGATATTTACCAGAGCGAATATAAAATCCTTCAAATAATTAAGAGACTTTCGGTTTTTTAAACTAGGTTTTGCCATCATAATATATTACAAAGATTTTCTTCATCTTATACCGGTTTCAAAATGAGCATATCACATTAAATATAACCTTCAAAGGATGGGAATGAGGAAAAAAAGCAGTTTTTCTTTCTCGAAAACATACCAAAATAAGGAGTACAATTGTTTTTTCTAAACAATATTAGAGAAAAGATTTCAAAGTTTGCTATATGGGGAAAAGGCAATAAAGTTTTGAAGCGGGAAAAACTGCTTTGTTCCTTCAATCCTCTAGTTGAAATTAATTATAGCAAATGTTTATGAAAACATCTGTTCCTTACAGTTATAAATTCTTAATTTTAGTATGGATGATTCCAGATTCTTATTTTGGAAGGAAATTGTCTGACAATTGAAAGATTTACAAAAGAACAGACAGAATTTATAATTCTGGAAAATTGTATATACAGTGTGTATATCCTGCAGAGATTTTCATTTGTGTGAAACATTTGGAGGGGCTTGAAACTGGTAACTAGGAGAAATCAAAGACAGAGAGGCTCCTCTTTAATTTAAGGTGTCATACATTAAAAACATATTTGTAATAGAAGGAAACATCAACCAAGAATTATAAATAAATGCTAATTTACTATGAATCTAATTTGAATAAGTATAATAAACTAAGTATTAATTTTATCAAGGATTTTAATAAGTCTAATGCCAATACAATCATGGGAAGGTATGTGTAGTGTTCCCCAAAAATAACAACAGAGGGTGCAAGAGAGTTTAATATGATGTTTTTAGTTGCTGTTCTGATTCTTATACTAAGTTGCCAGGTAGCCATAACTGTAACAAGGATGTATAGGTTGTTTTCAAATCTCTCTCTCCCTCTTCACCCCTCTCTCTCTCTCTCACACACACGCAGACGCACGCGCGCGCACGCATATGTATATTACAGTAATCTTGCACAAAGGCCTTTAAATGATCAGACAGCACAAATAACTTGAAATGTGTTTTAAGGTAACGGACTACCTTTCACTTGCTTGGAAAGTAACAATAAATTTTAAAAACACAATTGTGATTTTAAAAGTATTTCAATATTTAATATAAATTAACCAGTAAAATAATCTAGATATATTTATTGGGGAAATTTTAATACATAAATTACATACATATTATATATGTTGCTATGTGTATGTATATTGTGCAACCTATATTTACAGGAATAGTTCATTAATTATTGTGACAATTACAATGTGAAATTTACATAACAGATTAATTTCTCATTGGTAAATAAATTTGCAAAATGAATTCCTGGCACTCACAATTTTAAAAAGTTGACTGATTTGAAAAAAATACCCTTGTAGCCAAATTACTTTAAATGAGGATAGAAAGAGCATATATTTTCCATTAGTAATTTCTAACATACATGTATCTAACTTATTAAGCAAATAATATGTATAATGGTGACTTAAATCTCAAAACAAGATAAATTAAATTCCAGATTCTTTTTTAACTTTTACTGCAGTCATGTTTAGCTAAGGGCATTTATAATATCTATGTACTGTTGAAAATCATGCTAAATGAGGATTTACAATAGATTTCTATAGTTCTTTTTTTTTTTCTTACTATAGTTCTTTTTATGTACAAACATCTCCTTCATGAAGGTAGAACCGGAGATTTTAAGCTAGGTTAGGTTAAAAACTACCAGAATAATGCTATAAACAAACACATCTACTCAACTGGGCCCTCAGTTTACATCTAAAAAACATCAAGTTTTAGAAGATCACATCATACTATGTATGAATTCCAAAAAGTATTACATAATTTAAAAAATAAGGTTTATATCTAAATTGTCAGGGAAATGTCTCCAAGTGTGTGCAATGAATATTTAATAGTAAGAGTGGAAAAAAGATCTGCTTTAAACTAAGTTGAAAACAAAGCTATGGATAGCTACATTTAGTTGTGATAGGATAATATGCCATAAATAGTGTAGAGACCTGAAACCTTTTGTTTCTTTTAAATGAACATTACTACTGAAATGTTTTTTATTAAATTTAAAATCCCATTCAAAGAAAATGATTCAAAAAAATCAATGAATTAAGTATATTCATGTGCTGATATACAGTAAGGCAAAGTACAATGACTCAGCATTGCCTATGAAGACAGTAGTCACTAAGGGCATTATCTCAACAGAGAGACAATAGTCCCTCTAGGCTAACTTATTTATGATAAAAATCCAGGACCACCCATTACGTCTAAGACCCAGTGCTAAAGTAAATACAAAAAAATTGTCTATTCAATAATATTCCATTTTCTCTATTATTAGCTACATGCTAATGATTTAATGGCTATATTTAATTCTCTACATAATATTTAGAAATTATTTTATTTTTATCTCCAAAAATGTTTATTAGCATGATTAAAAACAGTTTTTGAATAACGACAGAATTTCTAAACATGGAAGTGTCAGTGGCTCTACCTTATAACCAAATATTTGCAAGTGAATGGACAGCTTTATTGCCAGTCTTTTATTAAAAACAATCCATATTTACTGGTTCCATGTGAAGCTATGACTGTTGTTTGGGAATGCGTCCTTACTGCAATTAAGTATAAAAAATATCTTCCATAATTGGTGTGTGACCTGTATTACTGAGTAAAGAGTTGATAAAAATCCTCAAAGATTTGGGTTTTTGTTTTTTAAAAACATTCCTTTTACACACTACAAAGAAATAATCAGTACTTTGGCTGTTTAAATCACTACATGATATTTACAATGGCAGTCGCCAAAGGTCCTCCCTTCACATAATCACAAACACAGACCCTCTTCTGGAGTGTACATTTTTGGGGTGGGCGCTGAAGACTTGGGCCTCCAAGTGTTTATACTGGTTTAAACACAAAGCATTATCCAGAAAGTAGTAGTCATTATACATGTCACCTTCACACAGGTATGGCAGTCTGGTGAAAGCTTTGGTAACAAAACCAGTTTTTCTAAAAACTTCAGGGAGGCTATTGACTTGTTCTTCCCAACTCTATCCCTTGATTTCTAAAATTTCTGATGGTTTCTCCCACTTGCCACCTATGTTTTCCACATAGGGATGAAAGGGTAAAACCAGAGCAAGGATGACCTGCCTCTCATTGGCTCCAAGACATTTCTGATATCTTTTAACACAGTCAGGGGCTGATCACAGCTGTCTGGCAAATTTAAGCAACTGACATCATACTGGAATCCTGTATTCTGCTATTCATTTATACCAAGCACTTTGTATTTCTTCTTCTGAAGCTGCCATATCATAGTTTCAGAGAGCTCAGTGGCATATATTTCTTCAAAATGAGAGTTCATGATTTTTCTGACTTCTCCATCCCCAGCACCTAAGTCTATGGGCTTTCCATTGTGGATTAATTTTTAGCAGTCTCTGAAACTGATCTGGTGAAAATGCAAACATTGAGCCTCTTCCTAGCAACCCCCTAATAGATATTCTAGACATAAACAGGCTAAAAACAGATGACACAAAAGAGTGACAGAACTGGACAAATAGCCAGTCCGATTTCTCAATGCTGTTAAGAACATCTGTGTTCCCTGATTAAGGTAACTCTGAACAAAGAGAGCCTGGAATGATTCACATTTCTCTCTATTGCACACCTACTACTGGTGGTTCTCCTTCTTACCGGCCTCGGCCCTGTCAGCCTGTCAAGGCCACTTCTCGTGTTCACATATAAGGAGCGGGTGAGTGAACTCCACAGCATCCACAGCCTCCATGCAAGCCAAACAGACGCCAGGCTCAGGCACAACCTGCCCACAGTTTCACCAAGGGCCATGGACACTTATTTGGATCACTGCCAGTGTTGGGGCAAGGAGGAGGTACCACTGCCCGGATTAGAGCCACTGCACCCAACTTGTCCATCCAGCCCCTTCAGGGCCAAAACAGGGGGGTCAAAATTATTATTTTAGATAATATAAAATCAGATGTAAAAAACAAATACATAGAAACTCTTAAATAAATAATATTTCAACTGGATAATTTTAAGAAGATAATATTTTTGTTATTCCTATTAAATCATTAATAGAAAAATTTTCAAAAAGAAAGCAGAGTGACATCAGTGGAGTGGCAGAATATACAACTCCAAACTCTCATCCTCCCAAAGAAACACTAAAAAACAAGCAATAACTGTCAGAACCAACTTTGCAATGATTCTGAAAAACAATCCAAGATTTACGAAAACCAAATGAACAGTGAATGAAGAAAGAGACTTCTTAATTTTTTTTTTTTTTTAAGATTTTATTTATTTGCGAGAGAGAGAATGAGAGACAGAGAGCGGAGGAGGGAGGAGGGTCAGAGGGAGAAGCAGACTCCCTGCTGAGCAGGGAGCCCGATGCGGGACTTGATCCCGGGACTCCAGGATCATGACCTGAGCCGAAGGCAGTCGCTCAACCAACTGAGCCACCCAGGCGCCCAAGAAAGAGACTTCCTGAAAGCTTTGTGGCATTGTTACTTGCCCTTACCCTACTGCCTCCTTGGTACAGCAGCAGTCTTGAAGAGGGATGCAGTTCCCAGTGTGGGAGACCAGTACTTGGTTCTGGAAGGAGCAGAGCAGACCATATTTGCAAAATATTATGTAACTCTGTTCTAACTTGTTTAGGAGCTACCTGAAGGACTGACACAAAACATTCATCCCTTTTTTGTCTAACTTGAAAAGAGTGGTGGGCATTGCTCTTGAACCCACTGCAAGCTGAATTAAGAACAAGCAGAGCCTTCGGCTCAGGTCATGATCCCAGGGTCCTGGGATTGAGCCCCACATCACATGGGGCTCCCTGCTCAGCGGGAAGCCTGCTTCTCCCTCTCCCACTCCCCCTGCTTGTGTTCCCCCTCTCGCTGTGTCTCTCTCTGTCAAATAAATAAATAAAATCTTTAAAAAAAAAAAAAAAGAACAAGCAGATACGTGGGTTAAAGGTTACAATTAAAACATTAAAAATACCACCTAAGGCTTGGGAGCAAGAGTTGGTGAGAGTTTCCTTGGGAAATTAGGACTTTCAAAAGCATCCATGTATATAGGAAAATATACATGCTCAGGGCAAGTAGAAGACCAAAATCTTCCACCTGAAGCTGATCACTAAGATGAATGCAAGCCTGACTAAATGATGAAGGACTGCTGTGGCACAGAACCAATCTGCAAACAAGACAGGTTTTGGTTTTTTTGTTTGGTTCTTGTTTTTTTTTTTTTTTTAGCTTCCGGCTTTCAAAGAAATATCTGTCAAAACCCTAGCTGAACATAACCTAAGAAATAAAGATTTCAGTGACTTCATATGCCAAAGAATAAATCTTGGCAAAAATAAAAAAATAGATTGGGAAATAAGGGACTAAAAAAGTTTAGTAATATAGAAAATAGCAATATTAGGAGAAACTAAATTTCAAGAATTATCAAATTATAATATTCAAATTATCAGTTCTCAACAACAAAAAAAATCACAAAGCATATAATAAAAAACAGGAAGCAAGGCTCATAAAAAATAAATAAACTGATAAAAACTATCCTTGAGAAATCTAGAAATTGGATTTACCTACAAAGATTTTGACATAACTGTCTTAAGGATGCTTAAAGAGCAAAAAGAAAACACGGACAAAGAAAGAAATCTTATAAATGAATGAATAAACAAAATGGGATTATCAAGAGGTAGAAATTATAAAAGGAACAATTTTGGGGACTGAATAATACAATACCTGAAATAAGAAATTCACTAGAGTGGTTCAACAACAGGTGTGAGCAGGCAATAGAAAGAAATATAAAATCTAAAGATAGGACAATTAAAATTATGCAGTCCAAGAGGCAAAAGGAAAAACAATGAAGAAAAGTCATCAACATCTAAAAGACCTGTGTGACAACATCAAGTGAATCAACATGCATTATGAGAGCCTGAGAAGTGAAAGAGAAAGAGGCAGAAAGTATATTTGAAGAAATAATGGCCAAAAACTTCCCAAATTTGATGAAAGACAAAAATCTACAAATCCAAGAAGCTCAAAGAACTCTTGGTATAATTAACACAGACACACTCACATAACGGTACACAATAAGCAAACTGTTGAAAGAGAAGAGAATCTTCAAAGAAGCAATAGAAAATATGTCACATCACAGATTTCTCAATAAGATTAATAGATGATGTCTTATCACAAAACATACAGGACAAATGACAGTGTGATGACATATATTTAAAATATTTAAAGAAAAAGACCGTCAACCCAAAATTTTGTATTTCGCAAAACAGACAGTGGGGTGTCTGGGTGGCTCAATCTGGTTAAGCGTTTGACTCTTGATCTCAGATCAGGTGTCAATCTCAGGGTCGTGAGTTTGAGCCCCGTGTTGGGGCCCTACTTAAAAAAACAAAAGAAGAAGAAGAAGAAGAAGAAGAATGAGAAGAGTTAAGACATTCCCAGAAACACAAAAGCAGAGAATCTGATACCACTACACATACTATAAAAGAAAAGCTAATGGCAATCCTTCATGTTGAAAGGACATCAGACAGTAACTCAAAGCTGTGGGAAGAAAAGATCCCTGATAAAGGTAAATACATTAGTATATATGAAGCTAGTATTACATATTTAAGGTCTGTATTGCCAAACTTTATTTCCTACAAGAATTAAAACACAAATGCATAAAAAAAATTATAAATCTATGCTACAGAGCAACAACGTATAAAAATGTAACTTGTAACACAACAAAAAAAGGGAGGAAGAACATTTCCAGGGAAGATGTTGGAGTAGGAGGACCTTAAGCTCACCTTGTCTCATGGATACAACTACACAGCACTCACATCAGTGTAATTAACCCCCAAAAATGAACCGAAGACTTGTAGAACAAACTCCACAACTAAATGTAGAGAATAGGCCACATCAAAGAGGGTAGAAAGGGCAGAGACACTGTGAGGAGCTAAACCCCAAGGGTCTGGCCACCAAAGGGAAGGAGCCATGGGCACAATAAGGGGGGGAGAAACAGAATACCATACCGGGGAGCCTGCAAGAGAAAGACAAATCCCCTAATACTTGCTTTGAAAACCAGAGGGGCCAAATTTCATTAGTTCTTATAACCAGCAGAATGCAAAGTGTAGAACTTTAAAAATCAGCAGGCTCAGTTCTGAAAGAGCCAGGAGGGCGATAGGAAACTGAGTCCTTGCCCTTAAAGAGAGAACACAAGAAACAGCTGGCAGAAATACAGCATAGAATGAGCAGTTTGAAAACTGCCCATGGCATATGGGAGGGAGAGTTATTTATTAATCTCAGAGTTCACTGAGGGACTTTTTCAGGAACAAAGGAGCAGGCAAGTGCAGTGCTGTGCCTGTATTCACTACCTAGCTGCATACACCACGCCCTATCCCCTCCAGCTGAGCCTGCCTTAGTCCTGGTACTTTAGGCCCCCTCCTCCAAAGGACCAGCAAAAAAATCTTGCCAACACTGCGTGTCCCAACTGCACACTTGTGGGGCCTTGGTCCTTGAGGTGGTGATGGTCACATCCCATGGAGGACACCAACACCTTGTTAAAACTGCACCACTCATCTACATGTACTTTGAAGAGTATCCCTGGCCAACCCCAGTCTCCACAGTGGCTGTGTGTCCCTTGTGGAAGAAGAGGACCAGCACCATCTTATTAAAAGTGCATGCCCCACCCACGACTTTCGAGAGCAAGAGACATAGCTAACTTTCCTAACACAAAGAAACAGACACAGATAGTTAGACAAAATGAAGAGAAAGAGGAATATGTCCCAAATGAAAGACCATGACAAAAATCACAACAAGAGACCTACATGAAACAGAGATAATTAATAAGCCAGATAAAGAATATAAAGTAATGATCATAAAGATACTCACTGGACATAAGAAAACAGTGGAAGACATCTAGTGAGACCCTCAACAAAGAGATGAAAAAGAATCAACCTTAATAAAGAGATGAAAAAGAATCAATCAGAGATGAAGAACTCAATACCTGAAATTAAAAATACACTAAGTGAAATAAACAGTAGACTGGAGGAAGCAGAAGAATGGATCAGTGACCTGGAGGACAGAGTAATGAGAAGCAATCAAGCTGAACAGGAGAGAGAAAAATCATTTAAAAAATGAAAATAGAATTAGGGAATTCAATGACACCATCAAGCATACTAACATTCACATTATAGGGATCCCAGAAGAAGAGAGGAAAGGGGGCAGAAAATCTATGTGAAGAAATAATAGGTGAAAACTTCCTGAATCTGGGGAAGGAAACAAATTCAGATCCAGGACGCACAGAGATCCCCCCAAGGACATTGGGGTGGGTATGTGCTATGGTGAGCGCTGTGAATTGTGTAAGGCTGTTGAATCACAGACCTGTACCTCTGAAACAAATAATACATTATATGTTAAAAAAAAAAAGAAGAAGAAGAAGAAGAAGATAGCAAGAAGGGAAAAATGAAGGGGGGGAAATCGAAGGGGGAGACGAACCATGAGAGACTATGGACTCTGAGAAACAAACTGAGGATTCTAGAGGGGAGGGGGTTGGGGGGATGGGTTAGCCTGGTGATGGGTATTAAAGAGGGCACATACTGAATGGAGCACTGGGTGTTATATGCAAACAATAAATCATGGAACACTACATCAAAAACTAATGATGTAATGTATGGTGATTAACATAACATAATAAAAAAAATCAATCAAAAGAAGGCCACACCAAGACACATATTAATTAAAATGGCAAAAAGGAGTGATAAAGGAAGAATTTTAAAAGGAGCAAGAGAAAAGAAAAAGTTACATAAAAGGAAAACTCCATCAGGATAAAAGTGGATTTTTCAACAGAAACTTTGTAGGCTAGAAGAGAGTAGCATGATATATTCAAAGGGCTGAAAGGAAAAATCTGCAGCCAAGAGTATTCTATCCAGCAAGGCTATTATTCAGAATAGAAGGAGAGATAGAGAGTTCCCCAGACAAACGAAAGTTATAGGAGTTCATGACCACTAAACCAGCCCTACAAGAAATGTTAACGGGGACTCTGAGTAGAAAGGAAAGACCATAAGTAAGAGTAAGAAAAGTAGAAAGCACAAAAATAGTAAAAATATAGCTGTAAGAATCAGTCAAGGTATTCACAAAATAAAAGGATGCAAAGTATGACACTATATACCTAAAACATGGAGGGAAAGGAGTAAAGAACAGGTTGAAACTTGAGCAACCTTCAACTTAATATAGACTGCTATAGGCAGAAGACACTATATACAAATATAATGGTACCTACAAATCAAAAACGAGCAATATATATGCAAAAAATAAAGAGAAAGGAATCCAAGTATATCACTAAAGAAGGCCAACTTAGGATGACAGAAGAGAGCAAGAAAGGAACAGAGGATACACACACGCGCATGCGCGCGCACGCGCACACACATACACACACATATACACAAAGGATATGAAAAGAAAGCCAGGGCAGAAATACTTACATTGGACAAAACTAACTTTGAAACAAAGACTAACAAGAGACAATGAAAGACACTATATAATCATTAAGGGGACAATTCAACAAGAAGACATAACAATTGCAAATATAAATATTTATACACCCAATGTGGAAGCTCCCAAATGCATCAAACAGTTAATAAAAAATATAAAAGAATTAATAATAATACAATAATAATAGAGGATTTTAACACCCCACTAACATCAATGGACAGATCATCCAAACAGAAAATCAACAAGGAAGCAGTGGCTTTGAATGACAAATTGGACCAAATGGATTTAATATATATATTCAGAACATTCCAACACAAAACAGCAGAATACACATTTTTTTCAAGTGCACATGGAACATTCTCCAGAAGAGATCGCACATTAGGTCAGAAAACAAGTCTCAACAATTTCAAAAAGATGGAAGTTATACCATACATCTTTTCTGACAACAACGCTATGAAAGTAGAAATCAAGCTCCAGAAAAATCTTCCAGATTGTGCTCTTCCAAGAGCACAAATACATGAAGGTTAAGTAACATGCTACTGAATAATGAATGGGTCAACTGAGAAATCAAAGAGGAAATAAAAAAATACATGGAGACAGATGAAAATAAAACACAACAATCCAAAATCCCTGGAATGCAGCAAAAGTGGTTCTACTAGGGAAGTTTATAGCAATACAAGCCTACCTGAAGAAGTAAGAAAAATCTCAAATAAACAACCTAAGCTTGCAGCTAAAGGAGGGAGAAAAAGAACAAAACCCAAAACCAGCAGAAGGAAGGAAATAATAAGCATTAGAGCAGAAATAAATGATATAGACACTAAAAAGAACAGAACAGATCAATAAAACCAGGAGGTGGTTCTTTGAAAAGATTGACAAAATTGATAAACCTCTAGCTAGACTCATCAAAAAAACAAAACAAAACAAACAAACCAACAAAGGAAAAAAACACAAAAAAAGATAGGACTCAAATAAACAAAAACCAGAAATGAAAGAGGAGAAATAACAACTGACACCACAAAAACTACAAAGGATTATAAGAGAATATTAAGAAAAACTATATGCAACAAACTGGAAATCCTAGAAGAAATGGGAAAATTCCTAGAAACATATAACTTACCAACACTGAAGCAGGAAAAAATAAAAAATTTTAACAGATCCATTACCAGCAATGAAACTGAATCAGTAATCAAAAATCTCTCAACAAACAAGATGTCCAGGACCAGACAGTTTCAAAAGTGAATTCTACCAAACATTTAAAGAAGAGTTAGTACCTATTCCTCTCAAACTTTTCCAAAAAATAGAAAAGAAATTGCTAAGTTCATTCTATGAAGCCAGCATTACCCTGATAACCAAAACCAGATAAAGATACAACAACAATAGCAACAACAAAAAGAACTACAGGCCTACACCTCTAATGAATATAGATGCAAAAATCCTCAACAAAATATTACCAAACTGAATCTAACAATACATTAAAAAAAGCATCCACCACAATCAAGTGGGATTTATTCCTGGGATGCAATACTTACAAATCAATGTGATACATCACATCAATAAGAGAAAGGATAAAAACCATATGATCATTTCAATAGATGGAGAAAAAGCATTTGACAAAGTACAACATCCATTCATGATAAAAACCTCAACAAAGGAGGTTTAGAGGAAACATACCTCAACACAATAAAAGCCATATATATATATATAACTCACAGCAAACATCAGACTCAATGGTGAAAAACTGAGAGCTTTTCTCTTTAAGGTGAGAAACAAGACAAGAATGTCCACTGTCACCACTTTTATTCAATATAGTACTGAAAGACCTAGCCACAGCAATCAGACAAAACAAAGGAATAAAAGGTGTACAAATTGATAAGGAAGAAGTAAAACTTTCACATTTCAGATGACATACTATATATAGAAAATCCTAAAGACTCCACCAAAAAACTTGCTAGAATTGATAGATGAATTCAGTAAAGTTGCAGGACAAAAAAAAATCAATGTACAGAAATCTGTTGCACTTCTATACACTAATAATGAAGCAGCAGAAAGAGAAATTAGGAAAACAATCCCATTTAAAACTGCATCAAAAAGAATAAAATACCTAGGAATAAACTGAACCAAAGAGGTGAAAGACCTGTACCCTAAAAACTATAAAATATTGATGAAAGAAATTGAAGGTGACACAAAGAAACAGAAAGACCTTCCGGGTTCATGGATTAAAAGAACAAAAATTGTTAAAATGTCCGTAATACCCAAAGCAATCTTCACATTTAATACAATCCCTATCAAAATAACAACAGCATTTTTCACAAATCTAGAACAAAAAGTCCTAAAATGTATATGGAACCACAAAGAACTCAAATGGCCAAAGTAATCTTGAAAAAGAAAAACAAAACTGGAGGTATCACAATTCCAGACTTCACGATTATATTACAAAGTAATCAAAACAGTATGGTACTGGCACAAACGGACATATAGATCAATGGAAAGAAAGGAGTGCAGAAATAAACCCACCATTATATGGTCAATTAATCTCGGGCAGGAAGTAATATTCAATGGAAAAAAGATAGTCTTTTCAACAAATGGTGTTGGGAACTCTGGAAAGCAACATGCAAAAGAATGAAACTGGACCACTTTCTTACACCACAGACAAAAATAAATTCAAAATGGATTAAAGACTTAAATGTGAGAAAGGAAACCATTAAAATCCTAGAAGAGAGCACAGGCAGTACTTTCTCTGACAATAACAACATCCTAGATATATCTCCTGAGGCAAGGGAAACATGCAAAAATAAACTATTGGGACTATATCAAAAATAAACAGCTCTGCACAGCAAATGAAACAACCAACAAGGCTAAAAGACAACCTACTAAATAGGAGAAGATATTTGCAAATGACATATCCAATAAAGGGTTAGTATCCAAAATATATAAATAACATAAAACTCAACACCCAAAAAACAAATAATCCAATTTAAAAATGGGCAGAAGACATGAACAGACATTTCTCCAAGAAGACGTACAGATGGCCAACACATTAAATGATGCTCAACAACACTCATCATCAGAGAAAAGCATGTCAAAACCACAGTGAGATATTACCTCACCTCTGTCAGAATGGCTAAAATCAAAAACACAAGAAACAAGTATTGGCAAGGATATGGAGAAAAAGGAACCCTCATGCAATGTTGGTGGGAATGGAAACTGGTGTAGGCACTGTGGAAAACAGTATGGAGGTTACTCAAAAAATTAAACATAGAATTACCATGTGATGGAATAATTCTACTAGTGGATATTTACCCAAAGAATACAAAAACACTATTTTTAATGCAGCATCATTTACAACAGCCAACTTATGGAAGCCACCTAAGTGTCCATCAAGAGATGAATGGGTAAAGAATATGTTGGGTGTGTGTGTGGGTGTGTATACACTCATATATACATATATATACACACACACATATATATATACAATGGAATATTATTCAGCCATAAAGAGGAATCAAATCTTGCCATTTGCAATGACATGGTTGGAGATACAGAGTATAATGCTAAGCAAAAAGTCAGTCAGAGAAAGACAAATACCGTTATGATTTCATGCATATGTGGAATCTAAGAAACATAATAAACGAGCAAAGTTCAAAAAACAAAGAGAGAGAGAAACCAAGAAACAGACTGTTAACTAGAGAGAACAAACTGATGGTTACCAGAGGAGGGGTGGGTGGGAGGATGGGTGAAACAGGTGAAGGGGATTAAGAATGCATTTATCTTGATAAGCAGTGAAATACATGGAATTCCTGAATCACTATACTATACACCTGAAATGAATATAACACTGTATGTTAACTACACTGGAATTAAAAATTTTAAAAAAACATAAAAAAGGGAAGAAGGACAGAGCTAAAGAGGAGCAGATACTTTGTATACTATGAAGTTTTGGTATCAACTTGAAGTAGATTGTTATAAATTTAAGATGTTAAATGTAATTCCTATGATAACTACAGAGACCATATCTAAAAAAATATTACACAAAAGGAATGTGAAGGCGTTCAAGATGATCACTACAAAAAAAACATAAATAAACACAAGAAAAAGCAGTAATGGAAGGAAGGAGGGGGAAGAAGGGTACAAAACATACAGAACACAATAGCAGAAGAGCAGAAGTAAGTACTGTTTTATCAACAGTTACTTTAATGTAACTGTATTAAAGTTTCCAATCAAAGGCAGAGATTACCAAAATGGATTAAAAAATTATACAACTATATGTTGTCCACAAGATCCAAATCTTAAGATTCAAAGACACAACAGACTGAAAGTCAAAGGGTAGAAAAAGATATTCTATGTAAAAAGCGGTCAAAAAAGAGATACTATGGCTATACTGATATTAGACAAAATAGACTTTGTCAAAAACTGTTACAAGAGACAAAGGACATTATACATTGATAAAAGGGTCAATTAATCAAGAAGATAATTATAAACATTTGTGCACCAAACAATACAACATGAAAATATATGAAGCAAATATTAACAGAATTGAAGGGAGAAACAGACAGATCTACAGTAATAGCTGAAGACTTCGATTCACCATTTTCACTAATGGATAGAACATCTAGACAGAAGATCAATAAGGAAACAGAGAAC
Source organism: Neomonachus schauinslandi (assembly GCF_002201575.2). NCBI lineage: Eukaryota > Metazoa > Chordata > Mammalia > Carnivora > Phocidae > Neomonachus > Neomonachus schauinslandi. The sequence continues at coordinate 130,470,793 of NC_058403.1, forward strand.
TTGAATAACAATGTAAACCAACTATACCTAACAGACATATATAACACACCGTACCTGACAACAACAGGATACACAATCTTCTCAAGTGCACGTGGAACATGCGCCAGGACAGACCAGAGATTAGGTAAGAAAACAAGTCTCAATATATAAAAAGACTAAAATCATACATATCTTCTCTGAATATAAAGGAATGAAACTAGAAGTCAATTGCGGAAGGAAAACTGGACATTTTTCAAGTATAAATGCAAATATGTGTGTCTATAGATGAAGAAAAGACAGATAAATATGTGGGTGGAGTCTATATAAACATGGTAGTTTTAACTTTTAAGGAAAAAAAAAATATGCTACTGATCATCTCTGGTTAGTAATTTCCGGGAACAAAACACTTGCTGAACTGATAAAATTAAATTGCCACATTCAGCTTAATGAAATTTTAAAGTAAAGGCTTCATGATATCACGACTAAAAGTCTCGAGCAAGACAAACCTAAGTATATGCTCCACCATTTACTTGCCCTGTTATTTACCGTTCAGTATCTCGGTTTCTTCATTTGGAAAATGGGGAAGATAACCATTTCTACCACCAAGTGTGGTTACAAGGATTAAATAAGAAAATTCAAGTAAAGTGCTTAGTGTAGGCATGTAGCATAATGTAATTCCTCAATAAATGCTAGCTATGATTTTTCTGAACATATTAATCAATGTATTTAACATACTGGATACAATGGAGGAATAAAATTAAAAGGCTATTCTATCTAAAGGAAATAAACTTATTTATAATTTAAATAATTGAAAATTGTAACTCTTTTAGTCATTAAAAAGCATTATTTCTGATAAATTTGATAATTAACAAAAAACTTATTCAATGGGTTATACAACTCTGTGCAAGTTCTCTGGTGTTCTTTTTAATATCTTTCCTGATGATGATTATCATACCAAATATTAAATATGATGATATAAAGAAAGAGAATAGAAAAAAACCCCACAAAATTAAATAAAATTACAGCCTTGAAATATAAAGCCACCTAATGCATAAACTTTGTATGTTTCTTGAGACTGATAAAATATAGACAGATAAAGAACTAAAACTATAGTCAATCTAGTAATAAACTAAAACCATCTCTTATAGTTTACAATATTACCCATGCACCAGAATAAAACAAGCTTTAAGAAGACTTATTAATGATTCTGCACCTGAATGAAAAAAAGGTGTAATTTCAAAGATAGTCACAAGTATAACTAATAGTTAACCTGTAATAATACACAAATGCAAATATTTCTATTTATTGTGATTGTTATTTCTGGGCATACTGTTACTTCCCCAGGCATTCCATAGATTTAAATTTGCTTGATGTCTCAGGGGGGGGAAAAAAAAAGCAGACCAGGAATCAACCAGGAAAACAGAATTCCAATGCAAACTTAATCTTTCTGGATCCCAGCAACCACATCTATTAAAAAGGGGTAGGACCAGTTCAGTCTAAACTCATGAACATGATGATCATCCAAATCACCTGCGACAAGTAAGTAGAAAGAGTGTGCATGCATGTGTGTGGTGTGCGTGGGAGAGAGCTAAGGTGAGAATGAGATAATGATGGTGGATCTATGATTCCCTACTTATAAATGGTTTCCTAATTACTTTGGTGACCCATGAGTCTTTTTTTAGTCCAAAATAATAAGCTTCTACTGTGCTAAAAGCGAGTTTCCTATTGTAGAAGGCAATTAAATCTGCCCCAAACCAGAAGATTATTATCTTACGTGTTATCATTTACTGTGGACTATCATAAGCACAAGTTTCAATCTCATTTTGCAGCAGTAGTAGTGGGATACACTGAGCTATGCCAACACTGTACATTATCCTAATGTGACCAGTAGCATGTAGTTGATTATTGGTGGAAGGGTGCGGACTGGAGGTGGCAAGCACAAACCGCTACTGGCTGGTGCGGTCCTCCTGCAGACCACATGGGCTTCAAAAGCACCTTCCTACAAGACTTACACAACGCCAATGCTATAATTTAGATAAGTACAAAGCACATTTATACTAAGTAGATCAACAACAAATTTGAGAAGAGCTTATTCAGAAGTAAATGTATTAAAAAAGAACATTTGAAAATATTTCTTTAAAGAGTACTAAGGTCAAGGATGATTATTATATAATTTGCCCTTTGCTACATTTTTTCTTAACAAAAATTCAAATAATGATTTGGCTTAGACCCTGATCAACTGAAATTTTTAGTTTAGCTACTAATTTTAACAAATGCTTTAATGAAATGCCCTCACTAAAAAAACAAAACAAAACAAAACAGCTTTTCAAAGAAAATCTAATTGATACTTAGGTAATTCTAACTCTGATGTTAAATTATGTTATGTGCCTAAGTGAATATAAAAAAGTAATACACAAATTATTTGCTAAATAAAATAGAGTATATATCTAGCATTGAAGTCCTATTTCATTTTCTGTAAATCTTTCAAATAATAACTATAAAATATTTATATTAATTATTATTTTTCTTCAATGTATAAAATAAGGAAATACCTTTCTCTACAGAACAGATTCCTTCAGGCACTTCCCATTTTCACTCTTGATTATAATCCGTGCTAGATACTTTAAGATTGGTTTAACATCTAGTGAGTGGAAGACACCTCATAAAATGGAAGGATACCCATTCACCAAAAGTGATTAACTTAGCTAATATCAAATATCACACTTTTTTGTATGAAAAATTAAAGTGAGAACTATTTGAAGGATATAAATTACCATCTACGAACCAGAGTAAATAATCCTGTTTATGTCTTAAATGACAGCTAATTGAACAAGTTCATATATCAAAGATCTACTTAAAAAGTATAATGGGCATTTTAACTATAAATTCCAAAGCTCTGATGAATAACCAAGGTAAATATTCTCAAACATATCTTTACTCTTACAAATGATTTACTAAACTAAATCACATTAAAATATAGTAATCTCAGGGCGCCTGGGTGGCTTAGTCAGTTAAGCGTCTGCCTTCGGATCAGGTCATGATCTCAGGGTCCTGGGATCAAGCCCCGCATCGGGCTCCCTGCTCAGCGGGGAGCCTGCTTCTCCCTCTCCCTCTGCCTGCTGCTCCCCCTGCCTGTGCTGTCAATTAAATAAATAAAATCTTTTTTTTAAAAGCATTAAAAAATACAGTAATCTAAAATCCTCAAGTACAATATCAAAAATTTTTTAATATTCACCATTTCCTTTAAAGATTCAAAACATTAATTGATCAATAAAAATGTTTTATTTTGTAAATTATATTTGTTATGACATGAATTATACTAAAATCTGATTTTAAAGAGAAATTATACATCCATAAACTGATCTCTATTTACCATTTTATGATAAAGTATAATTATTAGTGGAGATGATTTATTAAACCTGGTAATAACTAGAAATATGTAAAAGAAAAAATGACTTCTCCTTTAAATTTGCTAGGAAATGTGCAATGTACAAAATTCAACTTTTATTTTTTATTTTTTTATTTTTTTATTTTTTAAAGATTTTATTTATTTATTTGAGAGAGAAAGAATGAGAGAGAGCGAGTACATGAGGGGGGGAGGGTCAGAGGGAGAAGCAGACTCCCTGCCGAGCAGGGAGCCCGATGCGGGACTCGATCCAGGGACTCCAGGATCATGACCTGAGCCGAAGGCAGTCGCTTAACCAACTGAGCCACCCAGGCGCCCCAAAATTCAACTTTTAGAGAATAAAAAGTTTTATTCAAAGTAGTTATTTATTGAGCATTTTATCCAAACTAACTTATTTAGCTATCTAGACAAATTGAAAATGGACTAATTTATAAATGCATTCACTGATTCAAACTTCCTTTCATGCACCTGAATTATGTGATAGTTTTTCTATTATTTGTTCTTTCAACAATTACATGTTGAGTACTTCCTATATTTTAGCACTAGTGATCCAATAGTAAGCAAAAGCTCAAAATCCATCCCTGGTTTAAGTTTGTTGAAAGTTCAGCAGAGGAGAAAGTCAAAGCAATGTACAATGACAACTTTGAAAAATGTTATAATGTCACACACTCTACTATACAATAACATAGAGAGAGGAGGGGCCACTGACCAAAAAGAGCATGAAGAGCACTCCACTAGAGATCAGCATGTGCCAGGATTCTGTGAAGGTCATGTCAAGGATTTGGGTCAAGAGGGAATAGGAAGGCAGTGAAAGAAATGTGAGTAGAAGCAGAACAGGATAAAGTTTGCAGCTTTAAAAAGATCACTTGAACTTCAGGGTGAAGGAATTTGAGGGTGGGTATAGGGAGGAGAGTGAACGGAAGAATACTGAATTTTGCCCTTGTACTTTAAGGCAAAAAAATGATGATAAAATAGCTATACTGGTCATATCATTCTCATACCATCTTAGAAATGGCAACTCTCCATTTTTAAAGCTTGTTGATATTATTTACTGAGAACCTACTATGTGCCAGACAGTTTTCAGGACATGGAAGTACTATAATGAACAAAACAGGATTTAGTGTGGGGGTGCAGGAAGCAGGAGAAAACACAAGAAAATGAATTCTTAACAGATTAAGTTCAGATAATTATAAGACCTGTAAAAAAAATACAGCAGAATAATGTGACATTCAGTGACTGGGGGAGGATGCTCTCTGCAGGGAGAGGTAATACCTGATTTGAAATTCTAGTAACAAGAAAAAAATTAGCTATTTAAACATCAGTGGCAAAGGGTACAATATGCAAAGGCCCTAGAGCAGAAGCTGGCTTTTAAAAAAGAAAAAAAAAAAAAAAGTCAAGATGGCTCAAAGCCTGGGAATAGAGTTGTATGAGATGAGGTCTCCGGGAGAAGGAGCAGCCGTTGAACTTGGGGTTATACAGAGAGAAGTCTAGATTTTACAAGTACAATGAGAAGCTACCATAAGTTTTAAAATGATGAAAAAGATCTATTTCATGTTTGAAAGATGATTCTAGCTATGAACACTGGATTGAAAATGGGGGGCAAGATGGAAACTAAGAGATCCATTAGGATCTGCACCATAAAATAACCTGATAAAATGGGCAAAGACAACTGCATATCTAAGATAGTTTAAATGAGGATTTGAAATTTGAAATCCTCTGAAATGATTTGAAATTATTCCTATGGTGGAAAAATAAATAACTGTGCTAATATTTCATTTCTGTATATAATGAAGAATTCTCTTAATTTGATTATTAATAATTTTATTTTAATTTTATTTATTTTTATAAACTGCTTTCTATATAGATCAGAAGTTAAGTTGGTTTCTAAATAAGACTGACATCTGGTCACACACACACATAAAATAAAAACAGAAGAAACAGTAAAATAGCATATTATATATTATTAGTATGATTTCTAGTCCCATCCAACACGGACGACAAGAGTAAACCTCTCTCCCCCACTGCTTTCAGCTAAAAACTCTGAGGAAAGTACTAAAAGCAACTTCTTGAGGACTCTGAAATGTAAACAATAGCAGGCATACTGGACAAGGACTCAAAGATACAGTGGTGGAGCGTGTTAGAGGTTTTTTTTTCTCCTTTATCGCCCAGCTTTGAGCTCAAGTCAGGCTGAACCTAACAACTAAATAAATAGCAGGCACCGAGAGCAAAAATTCCAATCCTGTTTTTCTGGCACTGGGAAAAGAATCCTTTCTTTTCCCATTTTTTCACTTCCAACCTTGCAACAAGGCCAGGCCAAACTGTAGAACTATACTGCCACAGTGGGTGGATGGTAGCAGTGGTGGGGGCATGTAAAACCCCGAGGAATAAAGCTATCTTTTCAGATAGAATACTAGGAAAGGAAGTCCCTATTGTGTGAACAATGAGGAACCGCCATTATTTTTTTTTCTTTTCTCTTTCTCTCATCATTTTGCCACAAAAGTGGGCCCATTTGTATAGAACTATATGATAGCATGAGAAGCAAAAATTTTGATAGAACAAGCCAGAGAGTGTGGGACGCGGGGGTTTATCCTGGAGAAGGATACACTGGATCAGGGGACTCTCTAGTTCTGTATACAAACCAACACAAATCCTAGGCTCACCCCTAAGCTGTATATGCTCAAAACATACACAAAGCAGCACAGCAAAAGCTTTGAAAATTAACCTATGACATAAACTACCACCAAAGTCCCAGACTAAACCCTAAGGGTTGCATGCAAGTTGAACTCAAAAAAGAAAAGTATTTGAACACTGAACTGACATTGAAACCACCATGGGCCGGGGGGAAAGAAAGGAAAAGAAAGGAGAAAGGAAACAAAAGAAAATATTTCTCTGGAGGATTTAACAGGATCTAGAGTTTTGAAACCAAATATGCAAAATGTTCATGATATAATCCAAAATTACTTGATATATCAAGAACAAGGAAAAACTGGCCAACTTTCAAGGTACAATACAATCAACCCTGAGATGGCCCAGATGCTGGAATCAACAAAGATTTATAGAACCTACTATACAACTTTTTGCCATGAAGCACACTCTTGAAAGACAGATGTTCACAGTAAAAAAAAAAGAAAAAGAAAAAACTATTAAAAAGAATCAAATTAAAATTTTAAAACTATTAAGTATGAAGTATCTAATTATAAAAAAAGCAGTAGATGGGCTCAAAATTAACATGGAGCTGACAGAGGAACAAGTGAATGAACTAGAAAAGAGATCAAAAGAAGTTAGCCAATCTGAAGAATAGAGTAAGATTAAAATATTAAAATGGACAGAACCTCAAAGAACCATGGGAAAATACAAAGCTCCTAGTAAATCTTCAAAATGCAAACCTTTTTAAAAACATGAGTATCGTATTACCTAAATCATCAATATAATCTAATTATCTTTGCAGTTGTATTCAAATATGATTTCAGGATAAAGAATAAATGTAAAGGTCATCTAAATGAAAAATGAGATTACAACACAATGTAGAAATTAATCTCACCCACTCTAGCATTCACTTTTCTTTCATTTCTTAGATATATTTTATTTTTCCACTAAAAAATATACATTAAAAAGTTGTACAGGTGAAAGAAATTATTAAGATAAAAATTAGCAAAAAATAAAGATTTTTGAAAAAGAAGAAGGAAAGAAAAAAGAAAGGAAAAAACACCTATAATTACATGGCGGAAAATATTTTCTTTTGTCTTTTTTTCTATAAAATTGCAATTACACCCTAAACAATTTTGTGTTCTATTACCTCATGTATTACAAGTGTAAGCACCTCTCACATGTTATTTTAAAAACTTATTTACAACAAAATTCTAAATGGCTGCATAGTAATCAATGAATGTTCTATAATTTAACCATTCTTTTATCAGTGGATATTTCTGTATTTAAAATAGTGACCTGTTTTTAATAACACTATGATAAATATCTTTGTGCATAAATCTTTCCCTGGCTGCCTTAAGACACAAAACTAAATTGGTTGATGGAAAAGTACTAACAAAATTATAAAATTAATGCAAATTGATAAAAATCACAAAACTCATACATGATTATTGTGGAAAACTTTAAAATGCAGATTCATACAGGAAGAAAAAAAGCCGCCCAGAGTTCTACCATTAATTTTTTGACAGATTTCCTCGAATTTTTAATGAAATGCACTATGTATTCTAGAATTTGAATACAATATACGGGTTACTACTATCATAAAACGGGAAACAAACTGAGGGTTGCTAGAGTGGTGGGGGGGGAGGGATGGGTGCGTGATAGACATTGGGGAGGGTATGTACTATGGTGAGCACTGTGAATTGTGTAAGACTGTTGAATCACAGATCTGTACCTCCGAAACAAATAATACATTATATGTTAAAAAAAAAAAGAAGATAGCAGGAAGGGAAAAATGAAGGGGGGGAAATCGGAGGGGGAGACGAACCATGAGAGACTATGGACTCTGAGAAACAAACTGAGGGTTCTAGAGGGGAGGGGGGTGAGAGAATGGGTTAGCCTGGTGATGGGTATTAAAGAGGGCACATACTGAATGGAGCACTGGGTGTTATACGCAAACAATGAATCATGGCACACTACATCAGAAACTAATGATGTAATGTATGATGATTAACATAATAATAAAAAAAAAGTGTCCGGAAAAACAATGAAAAAAACAAAAACAAAAACAACCTTCACTGGCTATACAGAATTTTAAACAACAGTTGATCTTCACAGCATAATTATAAACCACCAAATATATTGGTGAATATATTCCTACTGCTGCTCACCCTAGAGCATATATATAGAACTGTCCATGTGAGCAGTAACTTGATGCAAATCAATGCCTGAAAGAAGAACATCTGCATGCTGTGAATTAGATACTCTGCATTCAAGTATTACAGAATACTGACTGCTACCCCAAATCTGTTTTCCCCTTTTTCTTGGGCCTATGGCAACCCATAGACTATATTTCACAGCTACATTATGCCTAGATGTAGTCCTGCAGGTACAAGGATTTAAAAAAAAAAAAATTCTGATGCCTTGTATTAATTTCCTTTCTTTCCCACAGACTAGAACAATGGTAAAGTGGCTAAATCAGGCCTAAAGAATAGCTAAGAACAAAAAGAGAAAACAGTGATGATGTGGAGAAACTGAAGCCCTCATACATTGCTACTGGGAATATAAAATAGTGCAGCCACTTTGGAAAACAGTATGCCAGTTTCTTCACAAGTTAAACATAAATTTACTGTATGACCCAGCAATTCTACACTAAGAATATAGCCAAGAAAAATGAATAGAATACATGTGTATACACAAAGATCTGTGTTCAAACATCATCGTTTATAATAGCCCCCTAAACTGGAAACCATACAAATATTAACCACTGAATAAACAGAAATGCTATATCCATACAGTGGAATGCTATTCAACAATAAAGAAGGAACACGGTACTAATACATGCTACAACATGAGTGAACCTCAAAAACATTAGCTAAGAGAAACAGCCATACATAATGAGATGTAATGTCACTTTTTATCCCTTATAATAACCTTTGTTCTGAAGTCTATTTACTCTGATATTAATTACTCTAGCTTTCTTAAGTGTTTGCATGATGTATCTTTCTCTATATTCTTTTACTTTTGACCTAAGTAACTTGTGTTAGTTTTCTATTGTTGCTATAACAAACAATCACAAGCTTAGAAGCTTATTAACACATATTATCTTACAGTTCTGTAGGTTAGAATTCTAATACAGGTCTCATTGGGCTAAAATTAAGGTGTAAGCAGGGCTGTGTACCTTACTGATGGCCCTAGGGAATATTTGTTTCCTTGCTCATGCAGTTGTTCAAGTAAGTCAGTTCCTTAGGAACTGAAGTCCCCAATTCCTTAAAAACTGTAAGTAGAGAACTGTTCCCAGCTTCCAGAGGCCACCTGAATTCCTTGCCTTCCTCCATCTTCAAAGCCACAGCAATGAACCAAGTCTGTTTCACACTTTCTCTCTCTCCTGCCCTTCTACTGTTGTTTTTCTCTAACTGCAGCTGTAAAGGTTCTAAGCTGTTAAGGACTCATATGATGAGACTGAGCCCACCCAGAAAATCCCTAATAACTTTCTGATCTAAATACGTGTAACCTTAAAAACATCTGCAAAGTCCTTTCTGCCATATAAGGTAACATATTCACAGGTTCTGGAAATTAGAGTGTAGAAATATTTGGGGGTTGGGGCTCCTTTCAGCACATTAAAGTTGTCATTCTATGGTTTTCCAGCTTCCATGATTTCTGAAGAGAAATCTGCTCTTACCTATTTCTGTGTGTATTTTTTGTATTAGTTTTCTATTGCTGCTATAACACTTTTTTTTTCTGGTTACCTTTAAGAATTTTTGTTTGTTTTTATCGGTTTGAATATAATATGACTAAACTTTAAAATTATTTATTTTTGTTTTCTGTATTCTGCTTTGTGTTGTCTGAGCTTCTTGAATCTGTAGTTTAGTATCTATCATTAATTTGGGAAAATTACTGGCCATTATTTCTTCAAATATTTCTTCCCTACCTCTCTTCTTATGGGATGCCAATTACCTGGACCATTTGATATTGTCTCACGGTTCTCGGGTGTTTCTTATTTCTCTGTTTCAATTTGGGTAATTTCTGTTGATATATGTTCCCATTTGCCTGTTCTTTTTTGCCTGTGTCAATTCTACTTATGATCCTGTCATAGGCATTCTCTCTCTTTGTTACTGTATTTTAAATTTCTAGGATTTCCATTCAATTTGTTGATATAATTTTCATATCTATCTCTGCTGAAATTAACCATCTGATTTTCATGCTGTCCAGATTTTCTACCAGAGCCTTTAACATATAATTCCTAGTTACTTAAAATACCTCGTGATACAGTTCTAACATGTGTCACTGCTATGTCTACTTTTGATGATTGCTTTATCTCTTATTTTCTTGCCTTTTCATATGCTTTGTAACTTTTTATTAAAGACCTTATGTACTACTGTCGTCATGTGTATGATAGTAAAGACTAAGGTGATTTTTATCTTGGAAATGAGCACACACTTCCACTAGAACTTTTAGCAAAGGTGTTTAAATTAATCTAACTAGGAGTTAAACTAGGTTTGAAATCTGTCATTGCTATGGCTACACTCAGTGCACCACAGGCTGAAAATTTCTACAACGATATCTTGTGCTGGGGATGGAGAATTCAGTTTGCCAAAGAATTTTTTTTTTCATTCTCCTAACTGTTCCACACTCACTTCTAAGGCTTTGTGCTCAGCAGATCTGCAAATTACTTATATTTGACACTTGTTATCCTGGCAACAGGGAGTGAAAAATAGGGGAGTGTCTTCTTTGATCTTCTGGTTAAGACTTAGTCTCAGGTAAACACTGTGTCCCTAGATCTCATGTATAGTCCTTTTTAGTGATCCTTCCTCTCCCAAAGTATAGTTCCAGTTCCTGTAGATATTCCTACCCCTCCCCTAAGGCTTGAGGGTTTCCCCTCCCCGTTCCAATTCCCCAGCTACAAAGAGATTCCACCAGTGTCCTAACGCAACAATAAGGGTTGCAGCTCTCCCAAGAGAATATGGCTTTGTTCTATAAGAGAAAAGAGGAAAAAGAATCCAGGTGGAGTTTATTGTTCTTCCTGCTGTGGCTGCTGTAGTCATCCTCCAGTTCTTCACCAAAGGGGGGATTTTCTTTTATTGGCTGGTAAGGTTCATGAAGAAAAATCTACACAAGGGTCTGGGGTCTCCTATTTTTGTGGCTACCAGGGGTTTCACCTTTCCTCACCAGTACACACTTGGCCTCCACCAATTCAATAATCATTTTAGTGGAATTTTTTTCTGTGTCTGATTGTGTCTTGCCCAGGTAAGTCAGTACTTGCACTCCGCCTTTCTCTGTAAAAAAAAATCTGTCTCTCCCTAGATACTGGGCCTAGATTCACTGCCCAGCCACTTCAGCACTCAGGGGGGATGAGTTAGCCTGGTGACGGGTATAAAGAGGGCACGTATTGAATGGAGCACTGGGTGTTATAAGCAAACAATGAATCATGGAACACTACATCAAAAACTAATGATGTAATGTATGGTGATTAACACAACATAAAAAAAAAAAGAATCATTATTCACAGGTAACAGAAGAACTGAAGGCATGATGCCTTAGGAAAAATATGAGGAGTTTTCCTTGCAATATTGATCCCATAAGTTTATGGCAAACAGCAGACAGGACAGGATAAAAAAAAAAATCTAGCAGGATATATCAGATTATATCAAATTACACAGCAGGAAGATATTATATGGGGTTAAAGTTAACTAGCCTTCATGGAATGTGATCTATTTCATGTCTGTACCTCTAGCACTCTGGTGGTAGGTACTCAGTTTTAAATCCTAAAGGCTGACTTCTTCAGTATATCAGATTTTACTGCAATCAGGTACTTCAAGCCAATTCTTTTCATATAAGAAATTTAAGTATATATGCCAATTAATGAATGCATTATGTGGAGCCAAAAAAAAAAAAAAAAAAGATCTGTGAGAAGGATCAGATATTTGTGGAAGTCTAACTACCACAGTCTCTACATGTAAGAAAAACAACCTAGGAAGTTAAGGTTTCAGAATGTAAATTAATAAGGAAAATGCCATAGTAAAAGGGGATTAGAAGACTCTAATTTTAATGGCTTCAAATTCTTCTAACCTGATGCATTCATCCTTCCGTATCTTTGGAAATACCCGTTGAGAACACTGTGGTTTTCTCATACAACTGCTCCTTCTATAACTAACGCTGAAATGGTTTTTGCCAATATTTCCTTCTTTCCATTTCCAGCAGACCGTCCTTCCCACAGATTAAGTTTCTCTAGGTATGTTCGTATCATTAGTTACACTACAGCCAAATTCTTAACCTGGTCTCTCAGTCATTCTGCCTAAAAGGACCATTTCTACTTGTATCTATTTTATATATATTTTATAATTTGATTCTCAAAAGGTAATGTTTTCTAAGTTTTTCAGTTCTTAGTATGCATGCCCCACGATTTTTCATTTCAATATATATTGTGAAAGGACAAAAGATCAAGGATCACTTCAATACCACTCGAATATCAAACTCATAGAGCTATGAAAGTTTTTTAAAAAGATACTACAAAAATATGTTGGTAATCATATAATAACAAAAATTAGCTTCCATATAATAGTGGGTCAGAGAGATTATTATACTAGCACATGCATGATTCAATCTTTTGATTAAAAAAGCACTATACTTAAGAGTTATAAAAAGCTCAGAAAACTGGAAACAGAAATGCAGTCTAGGATAGATTTTCAGACTAATATAGAAGTCTTGGCATGAATAATAAGAGAACTGTGGTTGATCCACAGAACAGTTGGATTATGAACCAGAATATGCAAATCAGGTAACTATTTATGATAATTATTAAAATGTTAACTTGCAAATAAAGCATAAAGCACAAAAAATAAAATTCTACAGTAGGTTTATTCAAGCACAGGATAGGACGACACAGTATAATCAGAAGTTTATGTAGTTCATGGTGTGTATTACTCTTAAGCATGTTAATACCAAAGCAATAATGCAAGCACAGTTTAACTTCATTTTTGGTTAGGATAATTGTTCATGTTTTCTTTAGACTCACAAACACACACCTACCACTGTTTGGATGAAAGTCTCCTTTCCTTACATTTCCAACAGGTTTTGTTAACATGTTCTTATGCATGTACTATGGGATTCTCTCGAATCCCAGACTCAGAAGTTTTCACTCTTTCCCCTCTATATCTGATAGTTACTGAGTTGTGCCAATTCATTATACACAATGCTTTAAAGTTGCTTACGTTGTTTTTCATTTGTAAAGCTACCACACTCCTTCTCCTGGTTTCATAACCTACTCCATACACTGCTATTCTCAAAAGATTCAGTATCTGCTTTCATTTTCTCTCTCAATAGTTCTAAAAACAACTACCAGAATAGTCTTCACATAAATAATCATGTTTACCCAGGTAAGACATAAGTCAAAGGCTTGCAGTTGTATGTATATGTATATGTATGTGTTTTGTTTCACTTGATTACTAATTCAAATCTAAATTCTTAAAGGATCAAAGGTCCTTATGAAGTGGTCTTCTATCTTCCCCAATCCCCTTGCTACAATCTCAGTGTTCCATAAGGGACTTTGGTTCTAATCATATCCACCACCTCAATTTATACAGTCCTTGCAATTTGTCCTCCCTATCTACACTTTGAATTTCTGCTTTATTAATTCTGTTCTTTACTGCTTCTAACAGATATTTCATTTCAGCTACTGTATTTTAATTTCTTATAATTTTTCTTCAGCTCCCTCTTACCTTTTCCTATATTCTCAGCCAGATTTCTCACCCATCTTTTAACTAATATTTTTCATACTTTATTTCAAAAGAACATGTATGCTTATAGAAGACAATAAAGCCTATTTTAATAAAATTTACTTGTTTTTCCTAGATTTGAATCTTTTCCACAAATATGTATTTTCTCTGCACCCTAAGAACAGTGCTCCCCTTATTTTATACTATTGAATCTTTTGATTTTTTTTGAATGTTTACTCATTCTTGAAGTAGTCAGTTCTGCTCTTTCCTAATAAATGGGAGAAGGGGATGGTGGTGATAAATTAATTTCCTTCATTACCCTCATATTTTATTCAAATCTTCCAGATCCTAAGAACCTTGGCCTAATTTCTCATTTGCTTACTATGTCATTTACTTACCATGGCTCTAAAGAAAAGAGCTCACCTGGGCTCCACTCTTTTCCTTCTTGACAGCCTCATTATCTCATACCTGATTGAAATAGCCTCCCAAATAACCGGTAACCTAGTCTTCTAATTTGCTTGATTCCATCTCTCAGTTTTGTAATCCACTCTATGTCATGCCACTTATTATTCCCTTATCTCTTGCCATCAGCAACAAGAAATCTATGCTCCACTCAGTCCCAGATAAGCACCTTTTCAACATGCTGTACATCCTTTTCTGGTATCTTTGGCTGTACCACTCACTATATTTTAAATGCTCCTGGCCAAGTAAAACCCTAGCTGTGTACAAGGTACATTTTAAATGAGATCTTTATTTTTTTCAAAAGATTATGAATTCCTTGGACGTAGGTATTCTCTCCTTCACTTTAGTCTTCTCAGCACCAAACAAACAGAATGAACTCACCATTTTATTTTATTTTTTTAAAGATTTTGTTTTATTAGAGAGAGAGAGAGAAAGCACACATGATTCGGGGGAGGGGCAGAGGGAGAGCAAAAAGCAGACTCCCCCAGGAGCATGGAGCCCAATGTGGGGCTAGATCCCAGGATCCTGAGATCATAACCTGAGCCATCCTGGTGCCCCTGAACTCACACTACCACATAGTGCAACCAACCTACTTTATAAAACTTAAGCTATTTATGGTAGTTTGGTTTCCATTAAGATACCAACAGATCATCAAAAATTATACTGAAAAGAAACTTTCAAGCAAGCAAAACCAATGATTCTTCCTAAACAAGTCCAGATCAGGGGTCCAGAAATTATAGCTGTTTTTGTATGGACTCTGAGCTAAGAAAGGTTTCTGTGCAATGTAAACTGGTGCAGCCACTCTGGAAAATAGTATGGAGGTTCCTCAAAAGGTTAAAAATAGAACTACCCTACAATCCAACAATTGCACTACTAGGTATTTACCCAAAGAATACAAAAATACTAATTCAAAGGGATACATGCACCCCAATGTTTATTATCTACTATAGTCAAATTATGAAAACAGCCCAAATGTCTATCAATTGATGGATGGACAAAGAAAATTTGGTATATACATACAATGGAATATTACTCAGCCATAAAAAAGAATGAAATCTTGCCATTTGCAATGATGTGTATGGAACTAGAGAGTATTATGCTAAGTGAAATTAAGTCAGTCAGAGAAAGACAAATATCATATGATTTCACTCATATGTGGAATTTAAGAAACAAAACAAACAAGCATGGGGGAAAAAAAGAGACAGAGGCAAACCAAGAAACAGACTCTTAACTATTGAGATAAACTGATGGTTACCAGAGGGGAGGTAGGTGAGGGGATGGGTTAAATAGGTGATGGGGATTAAGGAGCTTACTTTCTGTGATGAGTACCAGGTTTTGTACATTAAGTGTTGAATCACTAAATTCTACATCTGAAACTAATATTACATTATATATTAACTGGAGTTTAAATAAGAACTTTAAAAATAACAAATTAAAAATAAAAAATAATGATTTCTGTATTTTAAGATATTTTTTAAAATCATAAAGCTTTTTGACACATATAATGAAAATTATGACATTCAAATTTTACTCATCAAAATAAAGTTTTATTGGAGCACAGCCATATCCACTCATTTACAAGTTTTCTGTGGCTACCTCCATATTATAAGGAATAAGCTGAATAGTGGTTCTAGACCATATGGCCCTCATTGCCTAAAATATTTACTACAGGAAAAAAAAAAAAAAAAGTGTCCATTCCTAGTCGAAGTCAGCAAAGTAATAAATACCTTGACCAACCTTACCACCTGAAGGTGAGAGTGTTACATGAGATAAAGAAAAGGCTTTGGTAGCCATTAGCAAATAACTTTCATTACCTAATGTCAAACAGGGAGTTTTCTGTGAGGGGGGAAAAGATTTTAAAGAGATCATTCTGTTAGCTGCAGAAAGCAGACATCTAAGAAATAAAACTTGATTGTTCACTTTTACATCATACTTCATCCTCAGAAAAAGAAATTGACTCACTCCACTCTCCACCCCACAAACATACACAAATTTATTTTCAATTTATTATACACTTTATAAACATGGATAAACTGATAGCTAACCTTCCTGCTGTGGCAAACACGAATATTTTGTTCTCCAAATAGGTCATGTGGTTACAATATCATAAATTGAGAAATATTTCAAGAAAAATGGATTCTGCTGTGTAACTATTGAGAGTAAGTATTCGGTATCAAATATTTCCAAATTCAAATCTTTGTTTTTGGGGGCCACATTCAAATGCACACATGGTAAATATCAAAATCATTTAAGTAAGGCAATTCCTGGAGGAACATATTTTTAGCCAATTCCTTCTGGTTGATACATTAAGAAATGATGTTACTTCAACTCAGACCTGAGCTGCCTCAATTGTTTTAGACAACCGACTGCATTTTCTTTTCATACTTTCCAGATCCTTGCTATCTTTTACAGCACAAAACTCTGAGGTATCAACACAGTATTTCTCACATGGATTGCTTTTTGAGAAGTGTTTTGGCTCTGCCTATAAGCATCCCTATAGTCCACATCAATGGAAGAACAGGTCCCAGTGAGACTACAAGTCAGTATTCTCATATCATGATGAAATGCTACTGCCTTGCCGTAAGCATGTTTGCTAGCTAAAACATCTGAGTCAGTTCATTTAGTAAAAACTTAGTGAGCTTCTCCTATGTGCCTATGGGAATTCAGGGATGAAACACAGAACCTCTGCTTTCAAAAGACAAGTAATTTAGTTGGGCAAACAGATGAATAAACCAAATATAAAAAATATCTGTACAACAGGTTCCTGAACTGATACTTCTATAGCTACTGTTTAAGTAGTTAAAACAGTCAACGTATGAGAAAACTCATCTAAGGCAATGTGCAGGCAAACACTTTTTAAATTACCTCATTTCCAATTCTCTCCTCTACCTGCTTACCTTCTCTTTTCCCTAGCTCCAGAAAACAGTGATGAAGATTTTAGATAG
This sequence comes from Neomonachus schauinslandi, assembly GCF_002201575.2. NCBI lineage: Eukaryota > Metazoa > Chordata > Mammalia > Carnivora > Phocidae > Neomonachus > Neomonachus schauinslandi. Next base: position 130,487,946 of record NC_058403.1, read on the forward strand.
TTTATTGGTTCATGGCATAATTTAGGTTGGGAGATTGAGACCTAATACAGAGCCTCGCCATCATTTCCTTTAAGGATTTTTTTTTTCTCTTTGGATGAAGTTAGAGACCACTAGACAAGAGATTCCTATAGGAATAAAGGACTCTCCATTTCACTGACTTAGGCCCTTTCCTCAGAATTATAATTTTTTAGGAATTATGTCCTTGGTTTTGTTTAGTTTCATCAAAGGAACTGAAGTAGTCCATCTTCAACAAAAATAGTTAAGTTACTGAAAAATAATTGGATGGAAATTTTATCACAAAGAAATTTAAAAGCTTATAATGAAAACAGGATGAGGAAGACTGAATTTTGGAAGTGAATTTCTGAAAGCCCCAATAAATATTTAGTATTTTTTAAAGTAAAAAGATATCAAAAAGATATGCTGTTATGCATACTTAAATATTAATAATGGGTATTACATTTGATTTCCATTTATCCACTCTTGCTTTTTAAAAACCCATCCAGATCTTTCTCCCTTCAAAATCTTAATGACATTACTATAAATACTTTGCTTTGCTATAGATAAAATGCACACTAAGTAGCATTCTCTTTTTAGTAGTATGTTTTATTGTTATTATTCTGGTCCTGATCCTTCATCCAGTTGTTCAGTGCCTTTCTGATTTTATCAAGTATGCTGATTCCAAAGTCCATCTAGTTGGGGTCCCCTTCTGCTAGCCCTTCTTAGCCAATCTCCATCTCCTTCCGTCCTGACAGTGAAGGAGCAGCTACAAGGTTAGGGTTCAATCTAGGTTTCATTACAAATACCCTGTATACATTGCCTTCTCCTCTGGGATACAGGTGGTCAATATGGTACAGATACAAAAAATTACAATTACTCACGATTACAGAATAAAAATCAGCAAAGTTTTATGAATATTTATACATTTTCTTTAAAAAATCTACTTGCCAATAATCTCTACCTAAGATCAATGATTATTACATAAGAGCCAATTTGATTAATTTCTTTTGAAGTTAATACCAAGAAGTACTTTCCTAGAAATGGTCCTTTTTCTTTCATTAAAGGATGAGAAATATGCACTCATAGTGTCAAACCTTCTTGTCCTGGTCAGGAACCTAAGGCTCTATCTCTAGAGTATTTCACCCATTTTATTAAGAATAATCATTGAGTGTTTGTGTTGTGGTGCTGGGGATCCAGAATTGTGCAAAACAGTCAAGAGACTGCTACTTACCTAAAATTCTTTTTTTGAAAGTTTTTCAAAATATTATTTCTCCCCTTTCTATACAATTTTGGTTCTAAGTGATCAGACGTTTTAGTATGTAAGACTTTTATTCCTAAGCTAACCTAGAAAAGGTACCTATAGCCAATATTTACTTCTGAGTTTTCATGAAAATTAAAATTCTAATTTTCAAGAGAATCTCTATAGGAATATTTGCTATAAAGTCTTTAAAACAACTTAGCAACTTTAAGAACAAAATGACCAGTTTTAAATGATCAGAATTCCTATCTCAGCCAATCACATATTTAAACATGTGTTCCTAAAGACTGCTTCACTGACTAATACCAGATCACCATAACATGAAACTGTGACCGTGTAACCATGTGGTCATATTCAAGCATGAGGGTTAACAGGGTCTTATGCAGAGCTCTGCCTTTACTTAAACGTGTGTACACAAATATGTACTTTATTTAGAAGTCTTTGCTTCCCCACAATGGCACATAGCATAAACTCATCACAGAGTTTCCAGCTCATTAAGGAAGGAAATTCCCATTGCTGCCATTATTGACCCATGACATAGTCTTTACTCTTCCAGAAAACTGCCTTCCCCAGTTCTCTAGGACTCGCTTGCTTGCTTAGACTAGCCTGGCACTCAGTGTTTTTGCAACAGTGTTTCTCAGTGGTTTAGTTGTGGGCATTTGGAGCAAAATAGTTCTTCATTATGTGGAACTATTTAGTGCAGTAAAAAGCACTTAGCACTTGCCTACTAAATACTAGTGGAGTTTCCTAGTTACCATGACAACCCTTACACACACACACACACACACACACACACACACACACACAACCTGCCCTTATCTGTTTCCAAATGCTTGGGGATAAGGGAGGAGGAGGCAAGGGGGGATTGATCACCATTCCCAATTGATTACTATAACTTGTACTTTGTGGACCTTAGACCTAAATCCCTTATATCTTGGTAATTGATTTGCCTGGTTTTCCTTACTGTCAGATTCTGAACTGTGTATCCCCTAACTCAATCTACTTTCTCCAATAGCTCTTTCTTCTATACTAAAGAAAATCCTGCCCTTGCCTCTAACTCAATTTCACTGTATTAAGGTAAAGACAGAAACCAAGTCAAGAAAAAATAATGCTGGAAGGGAAGTATACATTTTGAATAAAAAGCATAGAATACACGATGTGCCAAAATGCAAAAGGCCTACAGGGAAGAATGACCGAAAGTTTGGAGGCACCAAGCAGCAAGGCCACTGAAGATGGCAATTCAGCGTATAGTCATTCAGGACCTTTGTACTTGCTATTTCATCAGCGTGGAATGCCTTTGCCTCCAATACTCAGATGGCTCATTCCTTCATCTCTTTTAAGTATTAGCTCAAAAAAAATTTTCCCCATTAGATGTACCCTGATATTTAATTCTGCAACCTCCTGACTCATACACTATCAATCCCCTTAAACTACAATGTTGATTTTGTTTTTCCAAAGCAATTACCATTTTCTAAGACTATCTTAAATCTCTATTATGCTTGTTATTTACTATCTCCCTCTGCGAGAACGCAAGCTCCATGAGGGTAAGGATCTTTGTTTTGTTCACTGATGTATCCCAAGCACCTAGAACATAGCTGAAGAACTCAGAAGGCCTAATGTTCATTATCAACAACCTGGTCTACAGAACAATGGATGCAGGCTGTAGAGAATTCAGTCACATCTCAACCAAACCAAAATATGATTCCTTTGAAACCACAAGGTCTTTCTTATTCACTAGCTTATTACTAGAAGGAGATAGGAAATCTCTTCCCTTACAGACTTGGGCACTAAATGGTCCCATAATGTCTTTAGTTAGCAAAATCTCTGAGCCCTCCACAGCAATAATGCTTATGACTCTGCACCAGGAAATCAAAAGCCACATTTCTCCTTCCATTTACTTGAAATGACTTGAGCCTGAAGGAAGGAATTAATAGTTCCCAAAGTCATCTAGTGACTAAAAGGCATGGACACAAAGCGTGAGGCCCTCAATACCTGATTATTCTTTAAGTATGTGCCTTCTGGTACAGTTCCACAATAGTTTATGGATACTGACTTGGAAGGGCTAGAAAAAGCACAGGTATCAAGAACTGGAAAAAAAAAAAAGATATTAAAAAAGATACATTTTAATTAAAGACTATCAAAGCAGCAGTATGAAATCAATGAAGAAACAAATTCATTGTTAGGAGCAAAATAAAGAAAGAGTATATTTAGAGAGTCCAAGTTAACTGCTATGTCACATCTTTATCTTCAAAACCCATACATCATTTTACAATGTAAAAACAGAGGTTTCCTGAAGATTGTTACCCCATTTCTAGCCCCAGATGCACAGCCACTCGTTCACATGTTCCACCATTTATTGTGTGAGGGCCATCCAGCCTGTAGACAGTTCAATTAATCTTACAAGTGACATACCAAAAAACCCAACAACAACAACAAAAAAAAACAGATGTGGCATTAAGATTTACAAAGTTATTGAAACTTTTTAACAAGTAAAACGCATCTTTACTTAGCTACACCAGAATGAGGAATAAAGGGGTTTACATATGTTCCAATTCTAAACCTATCAATCAAACCCATGTTATTCCTTTGGGAGCTTATTTACATGCATATTTATCAGCCTCACATGCTAATTCCCTGCTGTTTTATGCCTGCGAGGCATGTTTATGAGTCATAATTGTTGATCTCATTTGATGTATTTCACTGAAGGAAGACATTATTCAGTTATGTGGCCTAATGTCAATGAGTTACGATGACCTGATCTTCCAAATGCAACTTGCTCTTTAACTTTTATTAGGACATAACTTCCTGTACAGAAAAATAAGTATACTGAAATAAAAGAAACAATTTTTTTGTATAAAAAATTTAATCATCTTATTTTTGATCCACCTTACCCTTCATAATCAATCTGAAATGTAGCTACAACAATCCCATCCCTCATCCAGTCATTTATTCCTCGCCCCCCCGCCACTCCTGTACCAAGCCCTAGCTTCATAATCCGCCACGTTAGTCTAACTTTCAGGACCCTCCTCCAGTTTATACTAAAACCTATTTGTATTTATTTACTCCACTATCACGTCTTTACTCTCATTTTGTTTTTTCCTCAATCATGATTCAGTGACTTCTTTAATCTGTCCCACAAAACTTAACTATTCAAAACTATTTTCTTCAACTCAATTAAAATGTTACTTTAGGCAGAAAGTCTTCCTAAAATATAAGGTTAATTGGGTAATAACTATTTCTGCATTCCTTCAATCCCTTAGAAAATATTAAGTATACACTGTTTATTTCACAATATTACTAATCAAAAATAAAGTAAAAACACTATATGTAACATACAGCAAAATACAATTTGGTGGTGGAAGTAAGGGATAGCATGTGCTAAAGATGTTTTATTATGAAGCAGAAATGGAATACATCGCAGTGCACTGTTATTTCTGTAGACAATTCTAAACTGGTATTGCAGTGAGGTGCTTAACATGGAATATGACTTAGGTGATATAAAACGTATGCAGTAGTATCACAAGGGCCTTGAAATAACAGCTTCTCACTACCATGAGAAATCGGACAAAATCAATTTTCGCAACATGGAAAGATGTTTTTAAGAAAGATGGCTTATAATTTTCCCTGTCTAGCAGTTTTGGTGTGTTAATATTTCATGCTACTGGAATATAATTGCAAGAGTTACCAAACTGAATTCAATAGGTCCCATGACTCAGAGGGAACAGGAGAGCATGAAGCCTACCTCCACTCTTCTAGGTGATCTCCCAACTAGGCACTGGATTGAATTGTAGAAGATTAAGTATTAGAAGAGAAGCATGTTTGGCACATAGATAAATGGAGTGGAGTAGTCATTCTCTCTTCTCTTGACCTATACTTGAAGAATAAAAATTACGAAGAATCCTATTCTTAAAGTGTATTGGACAGTATTTTAATAGGAGGACTAAAATCGTACAATGCCAAAGATACAGATGTAGTGAAAAGAAGAGGAACATGCACCCCAATGTTCATAGCAGCAATGTCCACAATAGCCAAAGTGTGGAAGGAGCCGAGATGCCCTTCAACAGATGAATGGATAAAGAAGATGTGGTCCATATATACAATGGAATATTACTCAGCCATCAGAAAGGATGAATACCCACCATTTGCATCAACATGGATGGAACTGGAGGGGATTATGCTAAGTGAAATAAGTCATGCAAGGAAAGTCAATTATCATATGGTTTCACTTATATGTGGAACATGAGGAATAGCGTGGAGGACATTAGGGGAAGGAAGGGAAAACTGAAGGGGGGGGAAATCAGAGGGGGAGACGAACCATGAGAGACTATGGACTCTGGGAAACAATCTGAGGGTTTCAGAGGGGAGGGGGTAGGGGAATGGGGTAGCCCGGTGATGGGTATTAAGGAAGGAGGGCACGTGCTGTAATGAGCACTAGGTGTTATATGCAAATAATGAATCACTGAACACTACATCAAAAACTAATGATGTACTGTATGGTGACTAACATAACATAAAAAAAACAATCTTACAATGCAATGAAATGTTATCAGTGTTAATATACTTGTCCTCTTATCCTCAAATGATTTTTTAAAAGTTTAGCTAAGCAATAAGCTAAAAAAATACATATATTAGAGGAAGAATCTTAAGTATTAAAAAAAAACACTGAAAGGATCTACTTTGCATTCCCCATTTCCTAGCATATCCAAAATATCTAGGAAAAGGAAATAATAGTACCATCCAAATAGCATTTTTTAAAAACCTTAAAATAAGTTGATATCCAGTACGTGTATTCAAACTAACATTTGATTTAAAATGTGCTTTACTGCATTGGAACCTACATGTGTTTGATTTCCTTTCTATCCCATGGATAAAACCAACCAAATTATACATTTGCTGTAGTAGGAAGTCAGAACATCAGTAGAGTTATCACATAAAATAAGAAATTCACCCTTCAAAATGCCATAAATAAATGATAAACCATACTAACAGGACACACTGAATCAATGTTGATGCCAGTTCCAGGACACTATGAGATGTTCAACCTTCTTATTGTTATGTAATTAGAATATTATAATTCAACACTAATCTAGTATGTTATTTAAATACACAGATTTTAAGGAGATTTTTTTAATTGAACACTTTGTTCAGATCTTTACACAAATGAACAAGGGCCTTTTCTGCTTTATACCCTCTCAATGAGGCCTTTTGTGCTGTCCTATTTAAAACTTTAACACTCTCCTTCACTCACTTCCTATCCTTCTTCCACGTTTCGTTTTTCTCCTTAGCCCTTATCAATATCAAACATGATATAAGTTTTACATATTAATCTTGTTTATTGTCTTTCACTAGCATTGTAAACTTCTTGAGAATAGAAGCTATTGTGTTTCATTGTGTGTATTCCAACATTTATAAGAGAGCATGGCCTAGGGTAGGCACTCATAAAAAGGTATTGAATGAAGGAATCAATAAATACTAAACCTTACAATGAATATCTGAGGACAAATGAGGTAAAAAAAAAAAAAAAACTTTTTTACATTAATAACCAACTAGAATATTTAAGAGAGCTAGCACTGAATGTCTCATAACCCTATTAAACTCTAAATATTAATATTATATTAATATCATCAGAATGTGTGGCTAAGTTACCAGAGCACTTTAACCTGCCCACTCAGTCATCTTAGTTGAGCTATTCAATCCCTGAAATACAATGGAGAAAAAAATATCACCAACTATTAATTCTATAAATAGATACAACTATGACCTCCCTGTCCCCCCAAAATTATTTCACTTAAAAAGTACACTGTGGAAGTTCCTCAAAAAATTAAAAACAGAGCTACCCTTTGACCCAGCAATTGCACTACTGGGTATTTACCCCAAAGACACAGATGTAGTGAAAAGAAGGGCCATATGCACCCCAATGTTCACAGCAGCAATGTCCACAATAGCCAAACTGTGGAAAGAGCCGAGATGCCCTTTAATAGATGAATGGATAAAGAAGATGTGGTCCATATATACAATGGAATATTACTCAGCCATCAGAAAGGATGAATACCCAACTTTTACATCAACATGGATGGGACTGGAGGAGATTATGCTAAGTGAAATAAGTCAAGCAGAGAAAGTCAGTTATCATATGGTTTCACTTATTTGTGGAACATAAGGAATAGCATAAAGGACATTAGGAGAGGGAAGGGAAAAATGAAGGGGGGAGGAATCGGAGGGGGAGATGAACCATGAGAGACTATGGACTCTGAGAAACAAACTGAGGGTTTTTTGGGGGAGGGGGGATGGGTTAGCCCGGTGATGGGTATTAAGGAGAGCACATAGTGCATGGAGCACGGGGTGTTACACGAAAACAGTGAATCATGGAACACTACATCAAAAACTAATGATGTACTGTATGGTGACTAACATAACATAATAAAATTAAATTAAATTAAAAAAAATAAATAAAATAAAAAGTACAGAATAACAAATTGGTTAGCATTCTTAAGTGTCAATATCTTGAAAATATATCTGAATCATCAGAGATTAAGTAAAAGAACAATTATTGATCTTAAACAATTTCAGGTCCCTAACCCACTATAAAAAATGTGTGATTTTCATAGACTTTTGTTAAATACTGCCAAAATGATTGCCAGAAGAATTATACCAATTTATATTCCCACTTAAAAGCATATGAAAATGTTTATCACTCTGGACCTCAGCCAATGCCTAGTTTTATTATTTAATATTTGACAATTTAGTAAAAAAAAAAAAAAACTAACAATAATTCATTTCCTTTGATGTCATTCCATAGATGAAAAATCAGGTCGTTCATATGTAATATTTAAACATCTAAAGTACTTCTTAGGATGCTTATCTTCTTTGGCCATTTTGCTGTTGTGTTCATCTTTCTTACAAATTTGTCTCAATCCTCAAATACTAAGGCTATCAATTTTCTATTTACCAGATCTAAATATTAGAGTGTCACGGGGTTCCACCTTGCCCCCACTACTTACATTTTCTCACATCCAATGCCATTCTTGTGTTGACATGTCCCCCTGCTATTTATATGTTCTCAAATCCAACACCACTCTTGTGGTAATATGTCCCAAATCCATATTTCAAGACTCTGTCTTCCCAAAATTTCTGACTCAAATATCTATCTGCTCAGTGAACATCTCCATAAGAATGTCTCCACAAATAGGTCTCAACTTCTCTTCCCTTCTCACATTATCTCCAAATTTAATTTTCTCTCAGTTTACATTTTAGTAAATATCATCATCTATCTAGTCAGTTACCCAAGGCAAAAATCTAGGAATCTTTCTGGATTCCTCTCTTATTCCCCCCCCCCACCCTGCCATCGATTCATCAATAAGTAGTCTTGTCTGCTTATCTTGAAAATATATCCCTGTTTGATTCTCTTCATGTCCACTACCACCATCCCCATGCAAATCCACCATCATTTCTCTCCTGAAGACAGCATTACTTCCTAACTGATCTCCCTGCTTCCATTCTTGCCTATTACCCACACAAGAGCAGAATGATATATTAAAAATGTGAAACACAATTCCTAATAAAATCTAAGCATGATTCCTAATAAAATCCAAGCATCATTATTTGAGGATACAGAAAAGCTAATTCTAAAATTTATATGGAAAGGTAAAGGCATCAAAACAATTTTGAAAAGGAAGCTTAAAGTTGGAGAAATCACACTGCCTGATTTATACTTTACTATACAGCAGTATTTTCCATCTTTTTTTTTTTTTCATTACACTTCCCTAAGGAACCTTTTCAGATATTTTTTTCCCTAATTGCTCCCCATCCATGGAATTTTAGTGCCACTATTATACTGTATACCTCTTACATACTGTGGCCCTTGGCAGAACCAGTCATTGTAATGTCTAAAGACATTTTCAATCCCAAAGACAACACTTTAGACCCCTTGGGGGCAACATCACCCCCATTCAGAATGCAAGATATATTGTAAAAGTAACCAAGGCAATACAGTACTGGTGGAGGGACAGACAAGTTAGCCAGTGGAACAGAAGAGTGCCTAGAAATAGTCCAACAGAAATATAACCAACTGATTTTGACAAAGGTACACAAGTACTTCAATGAAGGAAGAACAGCCTTTTCAACAAATGGCACTGGAACATTTAGATATTCATAGGCAAAAAAAAGAGACCTTGATCTAAACTTCATATCTTACACAAAAATAAACTTAAATAAGATCATGAAGCTAAATAGCAAACATAAAACTATAAAAATCAGAAGAAAATATCAGAAAATCTTCATGATCTAGGGTCAGGTGGAGAGTTATTTAACTCTGAGTTCTTACATATAAAACCAAGGGCATAATTCATTAATAAAAATAATAAATTCCTCTACAGGGGCACCTGAGCGGCTCAGTTGGTTAAGCAGCTGCCTTTGGCTTGAGTCATGATCCCAAGGTCCTGGGATGGAGCCCCACATCATGTTCCCCGCTTGGTGGGAAGCCTGCTTCTCTCTCTCCCTCTGCCGCTCTCCCTGCTTGTGCGTGTGTGCGCTCTCTCTCTAATAAATAAATAAAATCTTAAAAAAATAAAAATAAAAATAAATTCCTCTACAAAAGACTGTTACAGAATGAAAAGACAATCTCATGACCAGGAGAAAATATTTGCAGGTCACATCTGATAAAGCACTTGTATCCAAAATATATAAAGAATTCTATAAACTCAACAGTAAGAAAACAGCCTAATTCAGCAAGTAACCTGAACAAATACTTCACCAAAGAGGAAATATACATGGCAAATGTGCACATAAAAAATGTTCACCATCATTAGCCATTAGGGAAATGCAAATTAAAAATCATAATGAGATACTATTATGCCCCAGTCAGAATGGCTAAAAAAATCCTGACAATACCAAAAAACTGGTTAGGATACTGAGCAACTAGACAAATCACACGTTTCTGTTTTTTTTTTTTTTAAGATTTTATTTATTTATTTGAGAGAGAGCGAGCACATGAGCAGGGGGGGCCGTAGGCAGAGGGAGAAGCAGACTCCCCGCTGAGCAAGGAGCCCAATGTGGGGCTCAATCCCAAGACCCTGAGATCATGACCTGAGCTGAAGGCAGACGCTTAACTGCGCCACCCAGGTGCCCCAACAAATCACACATTGTTGATGGAAATGTAAAATGATACCAACTCTCTGAGGGGGTGCCAGTGTGGTGCAGTCGGTTGAGTGTTGGACTCTTGGGTTTCAGCTCAGGTCGTGATCTCAGGGTCATGGGATCAAGCCCCACATAGGGCACTCAATGTGGAGTCTGCTTGGGGTTTCTCTCCCCTCTCCTTCTGTCCGTCCCATTTGTGCTCTCTCACTTCCCTCTCCCTCTCTCTCAAAAAATAAATAAATCTTTTTAAAATGATATAAACACTCTGGAAAAGAGCTAAACATACCCTTAACATATGACCCACCAATCGCACCCCTGTGTATTTAGCCTAGAAAAATGAAAACTTATATATCCACCCAAAATTTGTATACCAATGCTCCTTGTAGCTTTATTTCTAATTGCCAAAAACTGTAAATAACCCAAATGTCCTTCAATAAGGTAAATGGATAAATAAACCTCAGTACATCCACACAACAGAATTCTACTCAGCAATGAAAAAGAATAACTACTGCTATATCTAACAACTTACGTGGCTCTCAAGATCATTTTGTGGAATGAAAAAAAGCCAATAGAAACGATTACATATTGTATGATTTCATTTATATAACATTCTTGGAGTGCCAAAATTACAACAGTGGAGAACAAATCAATGATTATCAGGGATTAGAGGTGGGAGAAGAATATGAAGAATGTGACTATTACAGGATAATATGAAGGAATTTCTCTGAATCTACAACATGTAATAAAATTCCACAGAATTATACACATAAAAGGGATGACGATATGAACTACACATTTAAACTGTTGAAATCTAAATAAAGTCTCTACCTGAATTAATGTTATTACACCAAAATCAGTTCCTGGTTTTTACAATGTACAACAGGTATGTAAGATACTATCACAAAAACTCCCTGTACTATTTTTGCAACTTCTCAATAGTCCTGTACTATTTCAAAATAAAACATAATAAAAATAATCAGAGTAAATCAGATCATGTCACTCCCTTCTTACAAATGCTCTAATGGCTCACCAATGCTATTAGAATAAAATCCAAACTATTTCTTCTGACTAATAAACCCTACAGGTTTTTTGATGTCCCATGCCAATCTCAGACATCACCTCCTACCACTCTTTTCCCTATTCATGTCCACATACTCCAGGCTCATTAGTGTTCCTTCTGTTTCCCAAACATGATAATGTATCTTCACACTAGCTTTTTTTTTTAAGATGTATTTATTTATTTGAGAGAGAGAGGGAGGGACAGAAAGCATCTGGGGGGTGAGGGGCAAAGGATCTCAGGCTGACTCCCCACTGAGCATGGAGCCCAATGCAGGACTCATCTCATGACCCTGAGATCATGACCTGAGCCAAAATCAAGAGTCGGACACTTAACCGACTGAGCCACTCAGGTGCTCCTGGCTACTTTTTTTTTAACTGGAATGATTTTTCCTCTGACTTTCACATAACTGGCTTTCTCCTCAGAAAAGGTTTCCTTTAAAACCTACCTCAGATGAGCAATGAGGTCACTTGCTATCTTATCTATATTTTAATTCCCTGTATAGCTCTTATTCACCTGTGCTTTTCTTTTTTTTTTTTTTTTAAGATTTTATTTATTTATTTGAGAGAGAGAATGAGAGAGAGAGAGCACATGAGAGGGGGGAGGGTCAGAGGGAGAAGCAGGCTCCTCGCTGAGCAGGGAGCCTGATGCGGGACTCGATCCCGGGACTCCAGGATCATGACCTGAGCCGAAGGCAGTCGCTTAACCAACTGAGCCACCCAGGCGCCCCACCTGTGCTTTTCTTAAGTATTTATTGTCTATATACCACCTTTTATGTTGTTCTTCTCTCAGGAGATCTCCAGAATCCAGAATGGTTATTGGCACTGGATAGATACTCAATAAACCTATGCTGAAAGCCGAATAAATTATTCACAGTTTAATATTTATGATATTAGTAAATATTTTATTTTAAAAATCAAACCTTATGTTTCATATAAGCCAAATGCTAATCACAAAGCAAAAAAACCTATAGTGCTTACATAAAAGATGAAAAGAAAGGAATCTAAGTGCCCACTACAGAAAATCACAAAGGAAGAAAGCAAGGGAAAAAGAAAGGAACTAATAAGGAATTATAAACAGCCAGAAAACAACTTAATGGAAAGAATAAGTCCAAACCTATAAATAACAACTTTAAATGTAAGTGGACTAAATTCCTGAATCAAAAGATACAGAGTCGCTAAATGGATAAAAAAAAGAAGACCCAACTATATGATGCCTACAAGAGACTCACTTCAGCTTTAAGGACACATAAAGACTAAAAGTGAAGGGATGGAAAAAGATATTTCATGCAAATAGAAACCAAAGGAAAGCAGGAGTAGCTATACTTGTATTAGACAAAACAGACATTAAGCCAAAGATGGTAACAAGACCAAAAAAAAAGGTTATTATATATAATGATAATGAGGTCATTCCAAGAAAAGGATATAGTATTTGTAAATATTTACGCACCTAACAAAGGAGTACTTAAATATATAAGGCGAATATTAACATACCTTAAGGGAGAAATAGAAAGAAATACAGTATTACTAGAAAATTTTAATACCCCACTTACATCAATGGATAGATAATCCAGACAGAAAATCACTTTCTAAAAATCGGCCTTAAACAACATGTTAGACCAGATATGCTTAACAAATATATAAAGAACATTTCATCCAAGATCAGCTAAATAAACATTTTTCTCAAGCAGACATGGATCATTCCCCCAGATAGATCCTATGTTAGGCCACAGAAAAGGTCAATAAATTTGAGAAGACTGAAATCATATCAAGCATCTTTTCCAAACATAACGGTATTAAACCAAGAAATCAGTCATAAGAAGAAAAAAGGAAAATTCACAATTATGTGAAGACTAAACAATATGTTACTAAACAACAATGGGTCAAAGCAGAAACCAAAAGACAAATCACAAAATATCTTAAATCAAATGAAAATGGAAATACAACATACTAAATAAAACTTACGGGATGCAGTAAAAGCCATTGTGCAAGGGATTTATAGCAATAAACATCTATGTTAAGAAAACATAAAGAAAACATAAAGAACTCAAACAACCTAACATTACACCTCACAGAACTAGAACAAGAACAGCTAGCCAAAGTTAGTAAAAGAAAGGTAACAACAAAGCTCAGAGTGAAAATAAAGTAAATGGAGACTAAAATGACAATTTAAAAGATTAATGAAACTAAGAGCTTGTTTTCTGAAAATTTAAACAAAATAGACAAACTTTTCTTACCAAGAAATAGAGGACTCAAATAAATAAAATCAGAAATGAAAAAGGAACATTAGAACAGATACTACAGAAACATAAATGATCAAAAAAGACTACTATGAAAAATATATGCCAACAAACTGGACAACCTACAACAAATGGATATAAATTCCTAGAAACATACAACCTGCCAAGACTAAATCATGAAGAAAGAGAAAATCTTAACAGACCAATTTCTAATGAGATTAAATCAGTAATCAAAAAGCTCCCAAAAGAAGAGAAATACAGGACTAGATGGCTTCACTGCTGAACTCTACCAAACATTTAAAGAATTACTGACAATTTTTCTCAAACTCTTCCCCCCCCCCCAAAAAAAACGTGTGGGAACACTTCTAAATTTATTTTATGAGGCCAGCAATGTCCTGATACCAAAACCAGATAAGGACACTATAAAAAAAGAAAATTAGAGACCAATATCCCTGATGAATATAGGTGCAAAAAGCCTTAACAAAATATTAGCAAACTGAATGCAACAATGCATCATACACCATGGTGAGAATGGTTCAACATATGCAAATCAATGTGATAGACCACATTAATAAAATAAAGAATAAAAATCATATAATCACTAAACAGATGCAGAAAAAACATGTGACAAAATTCAACATCCATTTATTATAAAAACTCTCAAGAAAATGCATATAGAGGGCATGTATTTCAACATAATAAAGACCATTATATGACATGCCCACAACTACCATCACATTCAATGATGAAAAGCTGAAATCTTTTCCTTTAAGATCATGAATAAGACAAGAATGCTCAATTTTGCCACTTTCCTTTTTCTTTTTGCAAGGACCTGACTGTTCTGTAATTGGGTAATATTTCAGGGTTGTTTTTGCAGTGAGCAACCAATAGGAATGAAGTAAGATTCCTCATATATATATATATATATATATATATATATAAATCAATCATTTTTATTCAACATAATACTGGAGGTCCTGTCTAGAACAATTAGGCAAGAGAAAAAAATAAAAGACATATGCATCCAAAAGGAAGACAAAAAAACTATTTGTATATGTACGATAACATATATAGAAAACTCTAACAACTCCACCAAAAATCTGTTAGAACAAATATTCAATAAAGTTATAAAATACAAAATCAAATGCAAAAATAAGTTGCATTTGTATACACTAAAAATGAACTATCAGAAAGAGAAATTAAGAAAACAATTCCATTTACAATTGCACCAAAAAGAATACCTAGGATTAATTTAAACAAGGAGGTGAGAGATCTGTACATTAAAAATCATAAGACATGGATTAAAGAAACTGAAGACAAAAAATACAAATAAATGGAAAGATATTTCACGCTCATGGATTGGAAGAATTAATATTGTTAAAATGTTTGTATCACCCAAAACAATCTACAGATTCAATGAAATCCCTAGATAAAGTCCAATGGCAAGGATATGAGAAAAAGGAATCCTTGCACATTGTTAGTTGGAATGTTAAATTGTGCGGCCACTATGGAAAACAGTATGGAAGGTCCTTAAAAAAATTAAAAATAGAACTACCCATATGACCCAGCAATTTCACTTTTAGATATTTACTGAAGGAAAAAGAAACACTAACTCATAAAGATACATGCACTCTCATGTTCATTGCAGCACTATTTATAATAGTCAATACATCAAATCAACCTAAGTGTTCACTGATGGATAAATGGGTAAAGACAATGTGGTGTAAAACACACACACACACACACACACACACACACACACACCAGGAAAACTATTCAGCCATAAAAAAGAAAGAAATCTTGCCATTTGCAACAACACAGATGGACACGGAGGGCATTACAGTAAGTGAAATAAGTCAGGTGAAGACAAATACCATATGATCTCACTTATATGAGTTCATACTCATAGCAGCAA
The DNA here is from genome assembly GCF_002201575.2 of Neomonachus schauinslandi. NCBI lineage: Eukaryota > Metazoa > Chordata > Mammalia > Carnivora > Phocidae > Neomonachus > Neomonachus schauinslandi. The sequence continues at coordinate 130,503,547 of NC_058403.1, forward strand.
TGTCCACAACAGCCAAACTGTGGAAGGAGCCAAGATGTCTTTCAACAGTTGAATGGAGAAAGAAGATGCAGTTCATATATACAATGGAATATTACTCAGCCATCAGAAAGGATGAATAGCTACCATTTACATTGACGTGGATGGAATGGGAGGGTTTTATGCTAAGTGAAATAAGTCAATCAGAGAAAGATAATTATCATATGGTTTCACTCATATGTGGAATATAAGAAATAGTGCAGAGGATCATAGGGGAAGGGAAGGGAAAACAGAATGGGAAGAAATCAGAGAGGGAGACAAACCATAGAGACTCTTGATCCCGGGAAACAAACTGAGGGCTGTGGAAAGGGAGGTAGGTGGGGGGATGGGGTAACTGGGTGATGGGCATTAAGGAGGGCACGTGATGTAATGAGCACTGGGTACTATATAAGACAGATGAATCACTAAACTCTACCTCTGAAACTAATAACACACTATATGTTAACTAACTGAATTTAAATTAAAAAAATAGCCTACAGCTAAAAAAATAAAGTAATTCATGTCATATGGAATATCTTTTTTATCTGGTAATTCCAGAAATAGAGTAAAACTATTGTTTTTGCTTAACTGTTTTTCACTGGCTACCACACTTTTGAACTTTCTTATTTCTTCTATTATTTTTCAGTCAATTGTCTTAGATTTTCAGTTGATTCTTTTGTGTTTTCTGGCATTATCATATGGTTTCACTAGCCATTCTTGTTCTAGTTCTCTGAGGTGTAATGTTAGGTTGTTTGAGCTCTTTACTTTTTCTTAGCATAGATGTTTATTATATTTAAGAAACAGCACAGAGGATCATAGAGGAAGGGAGGGAAAACTGAATGGGAAGAAATCAAAGAGGGAGACAAACCCTCAGTTTGTTTTGACTGATTTTTGTTAACATAAAATACATTTTTATCATAATTGTTTATGTAACTAACTGATGGCATTAACAGCCCTGATTATTCCCCTTTCTAAATACAGGCCTTTTGTGACATGGCTTTCCAATTCCTTTTATCAAGAGGTAGTGGCATTATGAGTTTTCCAATCCATGAACATGAAATTTTCTCCATTTATTTATATTTTCCTTAGGGTAATGTTTTGTAGTTTTCAGTATAATTCCTCTGTTTCTTTTGTCAAATGTATTTCTAAGTACTTAATTCATTTTAATGCTGCCGTGAATAGAAATTTTGGCTTAAAATTATCATTGGATTGTTCACTATAGCAAACAAAAACAATTTTGCTACCACTTCATTCTGGCTAGCTTTGTTAGTTGCTTTGGCTAACAGAAAATAGTAGCTGTGACAAAGTGCCAGTACTAAGTCTACTTCATGTGAAACCCTGAGCTTCTGTTTGTCTTCTTGGAATGCTGACACCATCAGGTAAACAAGCAATGGCTAGCTTGCCGAAGGCTGAAACATGTGCCTGAGTCACCCCATCACTTCACTCAACAGTCAGCTAACTGCCAGACACACAACTGAGGCCATCTTAGACTAGCTATCCCCTAGACATATAACCAAGCTCGGCCCAAAGCAAAAGAATTACCCAGCTTTCTCATTAGCAATAAAAAATGCTTATTGTTTTACGAAACTAAGTTAAGGGATAGCTTGTTATGCAGCAAAAACTAACTGAGAACCTATTTATCAATAATATGAAATATTGCTTGGCACATACCAAACATAATTAGCCAACACAGCTCGTTTTAATTACTGAGCTCAGACACTGTGAATTGTGTAAGACTGATGAATAACAGACCTGTACCCGTGAAACAAATAATACATTATGTTAATAAAAAAAAAAGAGGTGTGTGTGAAAAAAAAATTACTGAGCTCAGATATATACCATTTAAAAACATCTTCAATCTGTAAATGTAAAATATATCAAAGTGTAGTTCAAGGAACTTTCTAGAAAATAATTTTTAAATTGCAAGTTTTGTGATATGTTTTTACTGAAAACTATTTTGTAAAGGAAATAGAAAAAACATATTTGAATTTTAAAAAATAGAAAGGAAAAGCTAATCTTTATAGAATATGTCTCAAATTATGCCTCAAACCTTTTTGAAGGAAGGTATGCAAATTAAAAAAATAAAGATACATATACATACACATATGAATTAAAAAAATAAAAATGTCTCACTAAGAAAATTTATTTCAGAAAAATTAACAATGCCACCCTCCCTAAGAATGACAATGTTGAATAAGTATACTGCAATCCTTAAAAAAGTATTACTTTGAGGGGTGCCTGAGTCTCAGTTGGGTAAGCGTCCAACTCTTGGTTTCAGCTCAGGTCATGATCTCAGGGTTGTGATGCTCAGCGTCAAGTCCACTTGGGATTCTCTCCCTTTCTCTCTCCTTCCCTCTCTGCCCCTCTCCTCACTCTCTCTCTAAAATAAATAAATAAAAATCTTTTTAAAAAAGTATTTCAGGAGCGCCTGGGTGCTCAGTCGTTAAGCGTCTGCCTTCGGCTCAGGTCATGATCCCAGGGTCCTGGGATCAAGCCCCGCATCAGGCTCCCTGCTCCGCGGGAAGCCTGCCTCTCCCTCTCCCACTCCCCCTGCTTGTGTTCCCTCTCAGGCTGTCTCTCTTTCTGTCAGAAAAATAAATAAAATCTTTAAAAAAAAAAGTATTTCACTAAAATATTTCAATCTTGCTATTTATTGACTGATTGATTCATCTTTATCACTTAAGACACAAAGTAAATGATCCTTAAATAAACACCTTGTATTTGGAAGAGGTTTACTCTTGAAAACAATTATCAAAACCTAAACATGAGTAATGCATTTTGATGTTTAATCATATATATTAAAGGCAATGTTTAAATGTTCCTTTAGTAGATACCTTTAAATCATATTTTTTAAAAAACTTCTTAAAGTCATTTTTGTTTAAAAAATAATTAAAAATGATTAATAATAAGGCATTGTAGCTAAAAAGGTAAACACAAAGACATTTATTAGCAAAGAAACAGGAAAAAATTTAAACAACCCTGCAACACTTTCGTGTATGCAATTCATCAAGAAATGTTGTAAAAGAACAAAACAAATGTTGGCTCATTCGGGGGCTTCTTTGTCATCATTAATGTATTCAGGTTTTCACAGCTGAACTGCTATACTTTGAAAAGATTTTCATGAAAGGAAACTCATATTCAATGCTTAAACAAAGCTGTCAGGTTACCAAGATTAAAATTAGTTTGAGTGTCCAGAAAATCTTTTCTTAAAAAAAAATATTATGGTGGTCTTTATTTGCAAACAAAATACAAGAAGCTTTTGTTTAACCATGTGTATTTATTTTGGGGAAAAAATAAAGTGAAAGAACAATTTTAAAGTAAGACTATTCGGTTTCATTACTAGTTCTATTTCTCAAATTGATACAAACGATCTCCTTCTGTTTCTATCTATCTGCTTGCCTTGTCAGTACAACTAATTGTCAGGGTTGGGGAGATCTCTTATATCTAAACAGAAGATGTGTGGTTTGTAACCTGCTTAATTTGCCTTATGTCCTACATGTCCTCAGTATGGTGTTCATTAAAGTCTCAGCTGTTTTGTTCGTAGCAGTGGCAGCCCAAACATAGGCTTATTTTTCTTTGTTAAAAGGCCAGATTGTGCATAAATATACCTCTTATCTGTGTGTGTGTGTGTGTGTGTGCGCGCGCGTGCACGCGCTTTAAGGGCAAGAAATTATGAAGCATGTAAATACTTCTTGGTTTTCCCACAACTCAAGCCAGATACCTGAACTCACTTAGTCCCTTCCTAAATGTTTATTAAGAACAGCACCTCTCAGTCTTTGGAAAAAGGTTTAACAGCCATCTCGAAAACCAGATAAACTCCATTAAGAATGGCAAGCTGGTATAAATAAATTCTATAAATTGCAATTAAAAACCATTCTTAAGGGTCCTCATCCCTCCCCTGCAAAACTTTCCTGGTAAGGTGTAGGTTACCAAGCCTAATTGCTTCCATGCATTTGATTATATAGAAGGTTTAAACAAAACCTACTTATATTTGCTTTGGAAATAATATGGCTCAAAATCAATTACCTCTTTTGACTTGAACAAAATAGTCAAAATTTTATATTTAACTTGTCCATCCACAACCAGAATTTCTGCTCAATTCTGATCTGTTTGTAAGTAGACTACTATTACCCTAAGTTCTTAAATACAATATAAAAATAAGTTTCGCTGATATGTATACAATTAATTTCAAAACTCATGTATGAATCGTGCAGTTAACAGCGTTCACATGTATCAAATTAATCACATTCTGAAATCATTAAAACTAGGAGGTATAAAAATGTGTCAAATATTTAATTACCGCATTTTTGTGTGAAGTTTGATTAACGAGACAAAAGATTTATTTTTAACTTGTTACTAAGTTACTTGTGATGTTAATTTTAACATGCAATTAATTAAATGTACATAAAGGGCTATTAAAGTATTAAGCCTTATGCAAAAAATAATTTAACTTCCAAAATGACTAAAAATTAAGTACTGCCTATAGGTCATTTTGGCCCATACAATATACATTTTAAAATAAAATTATGATTAAGTTTCTCCAAATTACGACATGAGGAGTGTGACAGGTTTCATACTGAGAAAGAGTATTGTCTGGGTGGCTCAGTTGGTTAAGCGACTGCCTTCGGCTCAGGTCATGATCCTGGAGTCCCGGGATCGAGTCCCGCATCGGGCTCCCCCTGCTCGGCAGGGAGTCTGCTTCTCCCTCTGACCCTCCTCCCCCTCATGCTCTCTGTCTCTCATTCTCTCTGTCTCAAATAAATAAATAAATAAAATCTTTAAAAAATAAAAAATAAGATAAAATTACATTATTATTTACTAATTATTATTAATAATTATTAAATTATTAATTATTAAATACAGCTACCCAGATATGATGACTTTAATTATAACTGTGTCTTCAAAAGCTTTTCTCAAGAAAGATCAGACAACTGATTGAAGAAAATGGCCTAATAAGGCAAAGATATTGGAGATAACTGAGAAAGTATCAAAGACCCTCACCAGAGTTGTCTTTTCATTCCCAAGGTTAATTTGTGATTCATTCATACTTTATGTACTTACAAAGGTGTTTTTACATAGAAAAAGAACAAGATTTTTATCCTAGTGCTGATCTTTAGTCATTAATCCACCAAGATTTAAGGAAAAGAGAGATTCTATACTAGGACACTGAGGATGAAGCATCATACCTGAAGAGTAGCTGTGCATGAGAAAATTACAGGATGAAAAGCAAGTTCAGCGATAAAAAGCTGGCCAAAGTTAAGACCACTACCTTGAAAGGAGGTAAGGCTATAGCAATGTCATGTTTTATCCTTAAGTACAAGAACAGAAGGGCTTTTCAACATAATATGGTACACAATACTCTTTCTCAGTATGAAACCTGTCACACTCCTCATGTCGTAATTTGGAGAAACTTAATCATAAGGCCCGATCAAAGGTTAACAAAAGTTAGGGTTTATGATGTTGTGAGTGGAACTACACCAGGTATATATAACCGACCATAGTCCAAACCAACCTTCCCCAGAGTGATTTCACAGGGCCCAAGATAGGGTCTCTGCACTTACACAGAGAAGGGAGAAGAATGAGGCACCAACATTAACCCAACTTGAATCTTCTTAAAATCAAAGAGAATAACATATTCAATTCTTTATTTGCACAAAGAGAGTCTGGACAACAACACACAATATTACTTAATAGAAATATAACTGACATAAAAATTGAAATTATATTAGAGTATATAACTTTACACTGAGAAACTTTAGAATACGATGCTACTATCCCTACCACCTTCTAACAATGAAGAAAAATAAAGCAAGTTGATATCTAGGATTTACTAAGAAGTTCTGGTGCTGAAATAAACAAGTTTTTTTTTTTTAAATATGAGGTTTGTGATTCTTCTGTATGCATATGAAAACATTACTGGCAGTTTTTCTGCTGTCTTTCTACATTCAATTACTTTTATTTATTTATTTTTTTAAAGATTTTATTTATTTATTTGACAGAGAGAGACACAGTGAGAGAGGGAACACAAGCAGGGGGAGTGGGAGAGGGAGAAGCAGGCTTTCGGCTGAGCAGGGAGACTGATGCAGGGGCTCGATCCCAGGACTCTGGGATCATGACCTGAGCCGAAGGCAGACACTTAACGACTGAGCCACCCAGGTGCCCCTCAATTACTTTTAAAGATAAGATTTTTTAAATTATCATAAAAGCCTCTTCAGAGTATATCAGTAAGAGTGACTCTGGAAAATGGCATAGCAGGGAACTCCAGCGCTTCATTCCTCTACAAAAACAACTAATAAGCTGGCAAAAACTACCAAGCATCACTTTTGCAGAACTCTGAAATTTAGTCAAAAACTTAAAAACAAACATGGGAAAGATGAATGAAGACAGAAGCTTCTATTTTGTAGTAACCTGGTGCAGGGTGCTAATGTCAAAGTGAGCTATACAGACTTCGTCTGGAAGAAAAGTGGTTGAATGTTTCACCTGTCTGGCAGCTCCCTAAAAGAACAGGGCAAGTACTTGCCTTTGTTTTTTCCAAATTGGAATGTTCCCAGGGCTGGGGCAAATTCTCTGGTGGCACTTGTTAATAAAAGCAGTGAAACTCAAAAGTATTGGGCACAGCAGACTAGGGCAAGAAATAAGCTAGGACAAGCAATAGAGAAACCAATAGCCTAGATAGGAAAAGGTTGGGAAAGGAGACATGTGGGGAAATATGGACTTTCAAAAGTTCCCATGCATCTAAGGGAATCAAGAGGGCCATATGCGTACTCAGAAAAAAGCCTGAAGAGACTCAAAACTGTCACCTCTGGCTGAACTTCATTCTCCATGCAAGCAGGAAGTAAAGGCTAAAGCAATGTTGTGAACAGCCTGGCTAAGCAACGAAGGAGTGCCTACCTTGACAAGAGCCAATATACAGTCTTCTTATTTTGGCTCCAGGTATTTAAGGAAAATCTATCAAAAACTAGCTGAGCACTAAGCTAATATATCAGAGACTTCATAATTATACACACAAAGAATACAGACTTTACAGAAATAGTTTTAATAAAAATCATTAAAACAACCATCTGCAACTACCAGAAACAATAAACCCCAAGGAGGAGGTTGCCACACTATGATATTCAAAATAATCCAGTTTTCAACAGAAAATTAAGAAGCATGCAAAGAAACAATAAAGTATGGCCCATTCACAAGAAAAAAAATTATCAGAAAATGTCCATAAGGAAGCCCAAGCATTACACTTACTAGACAAAGACTTCAAATCAATTGTCGCAAGTATGTTCAAACAGCTAAAGGAAACCACAAAGAGCTAAAGGACACCAGGCGAACAATCTCTCAACAGAGAATATTAATAAAAAGATTGACATTAGAAACAGAAACAAAATAGTAATTCTGGAGCTGAAAAGCACAGTAAATAAAATTAAAATTCACTGGAGGAGGTTAACAGCAGATTTCAGCAGGCAGAAGAACAATCAGGAAACTTGAATTAAGTCAATTAAGATTACTTAGTCTCAGGATCAGAAAGAAAAAAGAACAAGAAGAATGGAGCAGAGATAAATAAAATAAAGAGTAGAAAAACAATCAGTGAACCCAAAAGTTGGTTCTTTGAAAAGATAACAAAATTTGACAAATTTTTAGCTAGACTGACATAGAAAAATACTAAAACATCAGAAATGAAAGTCGAAACTTTACTACAGACCTTATAGAAAAAATAAAGATTATAAAAAATACTATGAACAACTGTACACCTACATGTTTGTAGGTGTTAGGAAGTGAACAGATTCTTAAAGAAACACAAACTGACTCAAGAAGAAAGAGGAAATCTGGACAGACCTGTAAGAAGTACAGAGATTGGATCAGTAATCAAAAAACTCCCCAAAAAAGACCAGGACCAGATGGCTTCATTGGTAATGCTATCAAATGTTAATAATAATTACCACCAATTCTCAAACTCTTTCAAAAACTAGAAAAGGAGAGAGCATTTACCTATGAGGCCTGCATTATCCTGATACCAAGTGAGAAAAAGATAATATTAAGAAAACTACAGACCAGTATCCCTTATGAATATAAATATAAAAATCGTCAACAAGGGGCATCTGGGTGCTCAGCTGGTTAAGCGCCCGACTCTTGATTTCTGCTCAGGTCATGATCTCAGGATTGTGAGATGGAGCCCTGCACTGGGCTCACATGCTGGGCGTGGAGCCTGCTTAAGATTCTCTCTCCCCCGCCCCCCACCTTAAAAAAAAATCCTAAACAAAATACTAGCAAACCAAATCTAACAGCATTTTATGAGTATTATACATCATAACCAGGTGGAATTTATCCCAGGAAACAAAACTGGTTCAGTTTAGAAATATCAATGTAATATACATTAATAAAATGAAGGAAAAAATGACATGATCATCTCAACTGATGCAGAAGAAGCACCTGACAAAATCCAGTATCCTTTCCAGATAAAAACACTCAACAAACTAGGAACCGAAGGGAACTTCTTCCACATGAAAAAAGGCTTTTTATGAAAACTTTACAGCTAAAAAAAAAAAAACAAAAAAAGAAAAAGAAAAGAAAAATTCACAGCTAACATTAATCAACAATGAAATACTGAAAGCTTTCGCCCCAAATCACAAACAAGGCACCACTTCTATTCAGCATCATACTAAAAATTCCAGCCAGAGTAATTAGGCAAGAAAAAGAAAAGGCATCCCAATTGAAAAAGTAAAATGATTGCTATTAAATGGTGACATGATCTTATATAGAAAAAATACTAAAGAACACACACACACACACACACAGCTTATAAATGAATTCAGCAAAGTTGCAGGATAAAAGATCAGTGTACAAAAATCAGTGTATTTTTTTTAACTAACATAACTGTAATTCAGCTAAATTCAGTGAGTATTTTAAGGATCATACTACAAATATCTTTATGACAAGAAGCGTCTAAATACATGTAAAGAACACTTTTGGTTCAATAATCCCAATGCTCCCAAACTCAGTTATTAAGATATTCTATTTAAAGAAAATTTTGAAAAAAGGAATATTCTATTACTCTCTGTCACACTTCCATTATATATACTTATTTTAACAACAGAGTAATGGTTATTCTAAAACAGCCATCAACAAACCATAGCTCATGGGCCAAACTGACCGACCTCCTGTTTTGGTAAATAACATTTTATTCAAACACATTCACAGACATTTGCTTACAAATTGTCTATGACTGCTTTCAGGCTAAAATGCCAGGGCCTACAAAACTAAATATTTACTATCTGACCCTTAAAAAAAAAATTGCCAACCTCAGTTCTAAAAAATAATCTAGTATAGAAATTTACCTTAGATTGGCACATGACAGTGAAACTAAGATTTCCCTTTTACTCTGTTAATTATAAGTAACCAGCTTGTCAAGATCCAAAAAAACTCCTAAAAGTATGGCTGAATTAATGTTCCAATGATTATAAGGCTATTTCCAATCTAGAACCAAGAACTGAGTCATACAAAAAAGAGCTTTGCTCACAACTAAAGAGAAAATGCTCTTAAAAACTGTTAAACAGGGGCACCCGGGTGGCTCAGTCGGTTAAGCATCCAACTCTTGACCTCAGCACAGGTCATGATCTCATGGGTCGTGAGATCAAGCCCTGAATCCAGCTCTGTGCTCAGCAGGAAGTCTGCTTGAAGATTCTCACCCTCTGTCCCTCCCCCCGCTCACATTTGTGCTACACGCTCTAAAATACATACATACATACACACATACATACATACTGTTAAAGGATTAGATTAGTAAGTAATGCTGAAAATAAAAGACTATCTATCCAAAAGGATTTGGCCTATTTCAGGAGTGAGACAGAACTATTACAAACTAAGGTTTGAATTAACTGGGAGTTGTTATAAGCAGAGAGTGTATCACACTTTTTTTCTGAATAATTTATCATTTCAAGAATCCCTCGTCTTGAGTATTCTGTGTACTTCAAATAAACTAAGCATGTGTTCTATGTTAAACTGGCATGATGAATGAAGATAAAAGGTATGGTACCATTTGAAAAAGTAAAAAGCAATGAAAAGGGAAGCTAGATTTTTTTTAATAAATTTTATTTTTCGAGCTGTTTTAAAGGTTAAAAAAAAAAAACTGAACAGAAAGTATAGTTTTCATATAGCCCTCACCCTCATACCCAGTTTCCTCTAGTATTCACATCTTGCATTAGTGTAGTACATTTGTTACACTGATGCATCATCAATACTGATACATTATTATTAACTGAAGTCCATAATTTACATTAGGGTTTACTCTTTGTGTTGCACACTCAATGGGTTTTAATGAATATATAACAACTTGCACCCACCATTACAGTATCACACAAAATAGTGTCACTGCCCTAAAGATCCTATGCGCTCCACCTACAGATCCTTCCATCCCTCCCCACCTCACCCCATGCCTAATGACCACTACTGGTCTTTTTACTGTCTCCAGAGTTTTGCCTTTTACAGAATATTTTATGATTGGAATTATGTATACAGACTTTTCAGATTGACTTCTTTCACTTAGCTATATGCATCTATTGTAGACTACAATAGATGGGCTCCCTGCTCCACGGGGAGCCTGCTTCTCCCTCTCCCTACATAGAAATTCTATGTAGTCACACCAGGTTCCTCCTGGTCTTTCTATGGCTTAATAGGTCATTTATTTTTATCACTGAGTAATAATTCTACTCCATACATGTACCACAATTTATCCATTTGACTACTGACAGGGATCTTGGTAGCTTCCAAGTTTTAGCAATTATGAATAAAAATGCTATGAACACTGTGCAGGTTTATGTGTGGACATAAGTTTTCAATTCATATGGGCAAATACCAAGGAATGCAATTGCTGGATCATACGGTAAGAATGTGTTTAATTAAAAAAAAAAAAAAAGGCCAAACTTTTTTCCAAAGTGGCTGTGCCAATCTGTATTCCCACAAGCAGTGAAGGAAGAATTCCTGTTGTTCTACATCTTCACTAGCATTTGGTGATGCCAGTGCGTTGGATCTTAGTCATTCTAATAGGTGTGTACCAGTATCTCATTTTAATTTGCAATTCCCTGATGACCTCTGTTTAGCATCTTTTCCTATGCTTATTTGCCATCTGTATATGTTCTTTGGTGGGGTTTCTGATCAGATATTTAGTCCATTTTTTAACTGGGTTGTTTGTTTTCTTATTGTTGAGTTATAAAAGTTCTTTGTGTATTTTAGATGCTAGTCTTTATTAGCTATGTTTTGCAAAGAGTTTTCTCCCAGGCTGTGGCTTGTCTTTCATTCTCTTAACAGTACCTTTCAAAGAAAAAAATGGTTTTAATTTAAACAAAGTCCAACTTATCATTTTTCCGTTCATAGATCATGCTTTTGGTTTTGAAAATTAAACATCATTGCCAAACCAAAGGTCACCATGATTTTCTCCTACATCATCCAAGAATTTTATAGTTTTACATTTTACATTTGGGTTTATGATCTAATTTTTGTGTAAGGTGTAAAATCTGTGTCTACATTTTGTTTTGTTTTGTTTTGTTTGTTTTGCATGTGGATATCCAGCTTTCCAGCACTACTTGTTGAAAAAGACTATCCTTTTTCGATTGAATTGCCTTTGCTCCTAGTCAAAATCACTTAACTATATTTGTATGGGTCTATTTCCGGGCTTCCTATTCTGAAGTCAGGTAGTGTCAGTCTTTTATCTTTGTCCTCATTCAATGTTGTGTTGGCTATTCTGGATGGGTCTTAGATTTTATTTTATTTTTTTAGGATTTTATTTATTTATTTGACAGAGAGAGAGAGAGCACAAACAGAAGGAGTGGCAGGCAGAGGGAGAGGGAGAAGCAGGCTCCCCGTGGAGCAGGGAGCCCAAGGCAGGGCTCGATCCCAGGACTCTGGGATCATGACCTGAACTGAAGGCAGATGCTTAACCGACTGAGCCACCCAGGCGCCCTGGGTCTTAGATTTTAGTAGAGAAATTCTATGTAGTCACACTGGAAAGTGACTGAACAAATGCACAGAAGTGGGCTGTGAAGGCCTTTGAGAGCTTTCTTTAAAACTTCACTTAATCTAAGAAAATTCAGGCTGCTAGAAAAAAAAGCAATTAACTTCTTACGCTTGGCCTTCTTTGATAAAACAAATCAATATTTCTTTTAAAAATCTATTGCATTTTAAAGATCAAGCACTTAAATAATCAATTCCAGTTACTCTTCTAATATTCTATAGCATAGGCCAAGAAATCAACAGACAAATCATTTTAAAATTCAAGACAGAATTTAGAGATCAGGTCTAATGAGAATCAAATCAGGACCAATTGAGAACTGCTTATTGTAGTACATGTAGCAACTAAGTAGTGGTTTACCCATGCTAAATTCAAAATGCTATTTAAAGAATTACCCAAACTAATTTTCCACTATTGCTAAATTGATTGTTCTACTAGTAAACTATACTATTCTGACTTATCCCATCTAAGAACAACCTGGTAGACTGAATTCAGAGCTTGGGACACACAATGAAAACCAACGGAGACTGTCGTATAAACATTCACAAGTACTAGAAAGAACTTAATATACTCTACTCCTATGAACCCCCTTCCTAGAAATAAGAACTACAGTTAATTTTTCAAAGTCTGTGGATTCTCTAAGCTTCTTGCATTTTACATTTAAATATTTATTACCCAATTACTCTTACGCCTGCTTCCTTCTTTACTTGCAATTTTACAAATTTTTGTCATTAACCAAAGGGGAAAAGGGGAAAGAAAATGAAAGCAACAGAAACTTAAATCAATCAAACTAGGCAAAAAGACTGTCAAACTAATTTTAATAATTGAATTATCTGGATTGCGTTTATATCCCTTCCACATAAAATCACCACTTGATTACATGATAGTAAATCTTGCTCTCATGTTTACAGAGAACAGCCGATCTTATTATGACTTGGTTGACAATTCATCTGCTTCCCCTTACTCTGCATATATAGAAACAAATATAACCATTTCTCATCCCTGGATCTTCTGATCTCAAAACAGAGTAGGCTGAGTAGAAGAGCTTTTTTTTATTAGCTACTAATAAAGTAAATTCTTAGGTAAGAAATATTTGTATTAAAATGTCTTTAAAAGCAGATTTGAGAACCAAAACTTTTTTGCTTCCTACCTTTTTTATATTCCACACCATTCTGTCCCCCTCCATTATAGTGATTAATTAGAAATGACACATTTCAAGATTTTCAAAAATTTTATGATAAGCAAAAACCAGATACAACTGAACACTTAAAATTTTCCAGGATCTGTGTTCTTGTCTCTAACTACCATTAAAAGTTTCCAATACTATTTACACAATGATAAATAGGACATGTATTGGTAAGTGACCAAAAAGATATTTTTTATTTACATTCTTGTAAGCTTCGCTTTCTGGCTTTGTACTTTCTCTTCCATCACTTTATATTTAGCAGCTCTTCAACAAAATCACTCAGTCCATTAAAAGTTTCTTTCTGTTATAAGGTACCAAGAATACATTATTACATTTTTCTATGTGAAGTATGCTATTAAATAATAGCTTGTACACTAATTAAAGCAAATGTAATTGTGAGAACACATTGACATTGTTAAAGTAAATTACTCAATTTGTTAATAGTTTCATTTCAAGTGACCTTAATTGTATTAATTGTGATACAAGCAAATTAAATTGAAGAGCATTAAATACATTGTTCTAGTAAGTCGTAGAGGAGCAAATTTTCCATTACATCAGCAAAGAGAAAATAATGATTACATGCCCCCACCCCCAAAGCCACACACACACACACACACACACACAATGGGTCAAACAGAAAAGGTCACACTAGACTACATTTACTATTACTATTTTAATATCCATAGCATGACCTAAAATAGACCATATAGAAGTAACTGAGCTTTAGATAAATGGTCAATTTTAAGGCGTTCTTTTATCTTAGGTTAAGCAGAAATTACTTCACCATTATAAACAGTTAAAATGTTGAGAATGAGGAAAGATTGGTACAAAGAACGGCAATATGAAAATATATCTTAAAAATAATACAATTCTGTGTAAATCAGGCATTACTAAATTGCCTAGGGTCAAGTCATAAGGATATATATTTAAAAAAAAATTATCGCCCTCATTTCTTGAGAAGAAACTTAATTGTTCAACAGTGATAACAATACTGACTAAATAACTCCCAGTCTTTAGAATAAAATCTGTACTCCTCAGCTTAGCTTACAAAATTTATTATAATCTGGCCTCTGCCTATTTAGACCCATCCTGTGCCATTCCTATATCCATGGTGCCCTAGACACAATAACATTCCAGTTCCTTCAATATGACAGGTCTATTCCTATCCTGGGATCGGATCTTCTTTTGTATGAGCTCTTCCCTTTTTTGTGACTGCTGTTGCTATTTCTCTCTCTCTCTCTCTCACCAACTTTGCATGCCTGGCTCCTCCCCCTCTGTCATTCACATCTAGCTGATATATCATCTTCTTAGGGAGATCTGAGGAAATCTAAAGTAGGCACCCAGTCATTCCTCATTAGATTATCCTATTTTCATGCTTTGCCTAGTATTTATCACTTTCTCATATGTTTTTCCTTATTTCTGTACTTTTTAATATTTTTTACTGTCCCTCTCATGCTAAAATGTGAATTCCATTGAGAAAGCACTTGGGTCTACTTGTTTAATAGTCTATTCCCTGATACTAGATGATCACTAACTATTTTGAATGAATAAATGAACATCAGTCCGGTGGCCTGCTGCCCTTACTCTGTGTAATAAAATTTATGTGCCTCTATAAATCTCTATTCATTTATTGAGTATCACTAAAATTTCTTAATCATTGTGCCAACATGCCTGATTGAAAACCTATAAGTTCAGGGGCACATGGCTGGCTCAGTCGGTAGACTTGATCTCGGGGTCGTGAGTTCGAGCTCCGTGTTGAGCATAGAGCTTACTAAAAAAAAGAGAAAAAAGAAAGCCTTACGTTTAATAATAACAGATCTATTCACAAGCCAACTTAAAGATTCAAACTGATAGCAGTGTTCTAAGACTGGTGTACATCAGTTATATTCTATTAAAATTGTCACTAAAGGGTAATGCTAGGAAGTCAATTGTATTTAAGTCTCTCCATATTTGGAAGAAGAAAGAAGAAAAGGGAAAGTAGGAGAATTATTATTAAAGTACACATATTCCCATAATATAAACGATTATTTTGCTCACACATTGCCTTATATGTGACTTGAGTAAGTAAAAGTTAATTCTGTTTATCTGTTGATAAATCAAGGCCAGTGGGTGATTTTTCTGACTAAAACTAAATGTATTTGTACATTCTGGAAAGATAAACAGTCACTATAATGTATAGGAATACAAAAATTACTAACTGCTGGAAAATCATTTCCAAAGACTCAAGTAAATTATATTTTTAATACTGGAGATGTAATAAAAGAAAATGACCATTTAAAGTAAGTAACTTGTGATATTACAATTTTTATGATTTACTAGCTTCTTAATTTCTTCTATTTAAAACACTCAGATTTTCCTAAAATCTGAAAAATAAAACAGCTTGAAGCTAACATAATGTTTCTTATCTTGTGCTTTCCTATATTCATCATCTGGGATTCCTGCTCAGGTAATTCAAGGAGCAGTATATGGTCAAACTCCAGAGTAAAGTACAAGCATTGCATGAAAATGATTTCATATTTCAGAACACCTATTTAATTAACAAGCAAGCCCTCCTTACAGCAAAAGTAGAGCGATGGCTAACTTTTTTTCTTCAAAGATTTTATTTATTTATTTGAGAGAGAGACAGAGAGAGAGCACAAGCAGGTGGAGTGGCAGGCAGAGGGAGAAGAAGCAGGCTCCTAGCTGAGCAGGGACCCCAATGTGGGGCTCGATGCCAGGACCCTGGGATCATGACCTGAGCCGAAGGCAGACACTTAATGACTGAGCCACCCAGGTGCCCCAAACTAACTTATTTTTAATACTTGTAAAACACAAGTTAAGAATAAAAAATACTTGAGATCAGATTAACAATATATCAATTGGGTAAAGTACATTTTCAAAGCTTTTGGTAAAGAGATCTTTTAAGAACAGAATAATGTCAGAGAACCACAGAAAAACCTATACATTTACAAACATAAAGGAAAATCATAATAAAATTACAACATTATCACATATAAGGCAACAGATATCCCTTCTTACTACAAATTACTTATGTAATTTCTAAACGGTTAAAATATGCTGAAGTAGGGCGCCTGGGTGGCTCAGTTGGTTAAGCGACTGCCTTCGGCTCAGGTCATGATCCTGGAGTCCCTGGATCGAGTCCCGCATCGGGCTCCCTGCTCGGCAGGGAGTCTGCTTCTCCCTCTGACCCTCCTCCCTCTCATGCTCTCTGTATCTCCTTCTCTCTGTCTCAAATAAATAAATAAAATCTTTAAAAAAAAAAAATATGCTGAAGTAGATATCAACATCCACCAGTGTAATACAGATTAAAACTCAGGGCAGTACATGGACTATTCTCTGTCCTCACTATTTAAAAAGATCATTGGATCTTTAATAATCGTTAAAATTGTGTGTTTTAAGTGAAACACAAGATGTGCTTTACTCAAGTCTACAAGAAAACTTATAAATATCCACGTATAATCATATTAAAATTTTTACACCCCGATTACATAAAAAGAGAATTTTTACCAAAATTTAACAGCTTTACTGAAAAATATTCCTGGCTGTTTTATTACATAGCTGACTGCACAACGAATTAGGGAAATGATTTTAAGATTTAAAGTTAGGAAAAATAGGTCTTTGGGAATTTCCCCTAGAGGAGGAGCAGGAGAAATACAGAAGAGGGATTGAAGAGGTCCTGGTTATTCTCTCAGAGTAAGGTTTAAATATTTTCTTACAATCTCATCTTCCCTGATATTCAGTTCTTCCCTCTGATTGGGTAAGATCAAAGTAAGAATGCCTGTAATCTTTAAAAACACTAGTTTAGGGGTGCCTGGGTGGCTCAGTCAGTTAAGTGGCTGCCTTAGGCTCAGGTCATGATCCCAGGGTCCTGGGATTGAGCCCCACATCACATGGGGCTCCCTGCTCAGCGGGAAGCCTGATTCTCCCTCTCCCACTCCCCCTGCTTGTGTTCCCTCTCTCGCTGTCTCTCTCTCTCTAATAAAAATAAAAATTAAAATTAAAAAATAAAAATAAATAAAAACACTAGTTTAGGTAGATACAGTTTTTAAAATTGGTTAATGTTATGAAAGGAGTTAGAAGTAGCATGAGGGACCTGGAGAATTATACTTGTAAGGGACTAATTATTCATTTCACTACTAAGCCATGGGGGAGGGGGAATCTGTTTTAGTATTAAGTGAATAAAAAGGAGCTGTAACTGCATGAGATGCCAGGTGGTAACCCTTGAAATACTTTTCTAAGCCCTATGAACTAAAAGTTGGTTATGTCATTATTGAAAGAGTCCAAACTCTGGCTCTACTGTCTTTTCTGACCCCACTAATAAATTAGCAAAAGCAACTAATATAATTCTTTCTTAAGAAATTCACTGTGGGTCATTTCACGTAATTGTGGGTTTTCTGGTTTTGTTTTTTTATTGATTGAAACACATTTAATGCATAAATATCATATATATCATTATGATAAAAAGAAAAATACCCAACATCTTACAGGAAACCACTGAAAAACCTAGGGCACTAATTCCTTAGTGTGAAAATTGGCAATTTAAAGGAAAGAATTCAGTATTTACTTTGTTTTCTGTATTAACTATACTGGAGGGAAATCAAGGAACCCTTTACAAAAGAATTCCAGCTAATAAATATGGAAGGAATGATAGAAATAGAAGATTATCATTTTGTAACCCTTATAAAAAATTACTGATTTAGGTACTAATCATCAATGGATGTGTGTTGAATGGAAGGTTAAATGTGATTATGAGTGTTTTGTTCCTTGACATAAAATATGCATGCCCCACCACACATCACTTTTGTGATATTCTGTCAAAAAAAAGCATATCCTACAACTAAGCATAAGAAAACTCAAACTGGTTTTGTTTTTCTAAGATTTTAAGATACTACTGTTACTCTAAATCACCTGTATCTGCTCTAGTTATTCCTAGACCTAGCCAACCAAAAACACCAGCACACAACCTCCCATTTGTGGTGATCCAAGAGTGGTATAAAGGCTGACTGAGCAGGGTAGGAAAAATATCCTAAGGTATGGATATTCCTTTGCAGACCAGCTTTGCCCAAGGGGGTAGTGGTAACAGCTTTGACAGGTCTATAGTTTCTGTCTGCCACCAGGGCCAGCAGTGAGGTCTCCTTTTTTCCTAGGACCCTGGGAAACAACTAACATTCATGTATAGCCACAAGGTGACTCAGTGATTCTTCACATAACCCCCTCTAAAGAGCCTATCTCTTCAGGCAAATAAAGGGAATTGGCACACCAACAGATAATTTGAAATAAAACTAAAAACCAGATGCAGTTAATAAGGAATGGACAACTCAAGTTAAAAAAAAAAAAAAAAAGATCAAAGTCCAGAAGACCTATCTTTTATTTCAAGGATCTACATTTTACCAACAGTGAGCTTCATTGTTAACACTAAATGTCTAACTTGCTAAATCTCAATTCACTGTGAGAGCATGAACACATAAAATTCACATATAAACACCCAAATCTAGTATTAAAGAGTAAGCTGAACCTTCCTCACTAATCAAATATTTTGTCATTGACATTTAACCACTGTCTTTTTAGGTTAATTCTGAATCAGATTTTCAGTTCACTCCCATCCACTCAAATGACTTACTGGTATCTTGAAACTGGCTTAACTACTAATTACAGATCATCAATACTCTTCCAATCACCAAATCATTTGTTTTCTCTTTTTATACTCTTTAACCTATGCAATCCTTGAAGCACTGACCACTTTGGGACTTCTGGAAGTTCTCATGTATCTGTAGTTTCTGTAATTTTAGCACTCCTCTATCCCCTACTTTAACTATATTTTTTAACTGTATCTTTATATATATTATACATATATAATAAATAGTTATAAATATATACAGTTAGAACTATATATATATTTTTTTAACTATATATTTCAACTATCCCCTCCAATATTTTTTAAATACTACTCCCTTTATCCAGTTTCTAACCATGGAGAATTCCTACATAGCAATTCTCAGCTCTTTTCCATTCTCTTTCTTTGGATTTTTTATCTGTCTCACATACTTTGAACTGGTATCTCTGAGGGACGCCTCTCAGATTCTAACTCATGGTCTTTCAAACTGAAGTCTCTCATTTCCAACTTTCTTTTGGACATCGTGACGTAGAAGGACTGAGCATGGCATGGTCACTGCTCTCTAAATTCACTTCTCCCTATTGTCATAGCATTTAACAAAATCTGTTTTTAAGGAGACATTTTTTAAACCATCATTTTATCTTTGTTACTGTCACTGAAGAACTTCCAAGTCACCCTATTTAACAATCTTTACCTTCAACAAAGCTAACATTTTTCTTGATGGCTTTATAGTCTTTCTTACAGTTTTCATCTAGCTAAACTGCCTTTTACCTTGTTATCTACAAAGAATTTTTTTTTTTTTTTTTTTTTTTAAAGATTTTTTATTTATTTATTTGACAGAGAGAGACACAGCGAGAGAGGGAACACAAGCAGGGGGAGTGGGAGAGGGAGAAGCAGGCTTCCTGCAGGGCGGAGAGCCCGATGCGGGGCTCGATCCCAGGACCCCGGGATCATGACCTGAGCTGAAGGCAGACGCTTAACAACTGAGCCACCCAGGCGCCCCTACAAAGAATTTTTTTTAAAAAACATTGCTTTATTTAAAAAACATTGCTTTATTATTATTTTTTTCATCATGAGCGTACTCTTTAATCCCCATCACCTATTTCACCCATCCACCCACCCACCTCCCCTCTGGTAACCATCAGTTTGTTCTCAATAGTTAACAAGTCTGTTTCTTGGTTTGTCTTTTTTTTTTCTTTGCTCATTTATTTTGTTTCTTAAATTCCACATATGGGTGAGATCATATGCTATTTGTCTTTCTCTGACAGACTTATTGCACTTAGCATTATACTCTCTAGGCTCTCTCCATGTTGTTGCAAATGGCAAGATTTCATTCTTTTTTATGGCTGAATAATATTCCATTTGTGTGTGTGTGTGTGTGTGTGTGTGTATACACACACACACATACACCTCCTTTATCCATTCATCTACTGATGGACACTTGGGCTCTATGAAGAATTTTTTATTAAAAAGATACTTCTTGCAAAACTAGGCAAACAGTAAAAAGATTAGTATTTGCCAGAGGCTGGGGGAAGGATGAATAGGCACAGCACAGATGATTTTGTGAAAATGCTCTGTATGATACTATAATGATGGATGCATGTCTTTATACATTTGTTTAAACTCATGTAATACGTAACATCAAGAGTGAATCTTAATATAAACTATGGATTTTGGGTAACTATGATTTGTCATGTAGATTACCAGTTGTAATAAATGAACCACTCTGGTGGGGGGGGTATAGGTAATGAAGGAGGCCATACATGTGTTGGAGCAAGGGTATATGGGAAATCTCTCCTTCCGCTTAATTTTGCTGTGCACCTAAAACTGCTCTAAAAAATTAAGCCTTTAAGATTAAACAAAAAAAAAAAGACTTCAAGCCAAAACCTATCTAAATTAATGTAGATCCAAATTCTTAACACAGAATTAATGAAGGTATTGAGCTAGATTACTGGCTACCATTTAACAGTGTTCCATCAAATAAATCTATATATCAAACACTCATATACTGTTCCCATATTCCCTTCATGACTCCCATCACCACATTACTCTATAAACTTCATCTGCCCTGACTCCTCCATCCCTTCCAAAACATTTTTCTCTGCCCTCTTAGAAATCACTTCCATGGTAGCAAATTTCCTTATATTCTCAGACCATCAATGAATTCTTCCACCATCAACCTCCTTGCCTAAGTGTACCTCTTACACTCCCATGGCAAAACCCCTGCCTGCTTTCCTGTGTGACCAAATCCTAGGTGCTGAATTCTACTAGACATAATCATGCAAATTTACAAGCTTGTATACCTATAAATTATGATGTCTTATCTCAACTTGGCCCCCACGGTTTTACATTCTTTATCAAATCATCCAAACTTTTGTCACTTTCCACAAAATCTTCAAATGCTTCTTCTTATCGCTCATCTTCAGCAAATTACCTCACTTTAACTTATCAGAGATTAAAACATCAGTGATATTTCATGGAACTCTGTTTTTGAACTAATGAACCTACTATATCTAAATATCTTCTTTTCTCCTTCCCTCCTAGTATTACAATGAAAATAATGGCCCTTTGTCTACAAATCCCTCCATCTTGGCTCTAGACTGCAAATTTCCAAGACCCTTAGACATTTCTTACATTGATTTTAAAATTCTCAAATACTACCATAACTTTTCACTCTATTCCTCATGCCAGTTTAGTACAGAGTACATCATCAGTTCATTTGAAATACAGAGTACTCAAGACTATGGATTCCTGGATAACAAAAAGCACTGTGTTTGTCAATAGTTACAATGCCTCTATCCTGTGCAGACTTCTATTTACTTAAACCTTTAGCTAACCTTGGGCACTTTTGTTTACCTTCTCCTTAACATCTTGGGTTCTTTGACTCCACACTCCTAGTTTTCCTTCTACTTCTCTAGACACTCTCTCTTAGTCCCCTTTACAGTATCCTCCTCTGCTACAAGGTCTTTATTTTTTTTTTAAAGATTGTATTTATTTGTCGGAGAGAGAGAGAGAGAGCACAAGAAGGGGGAGCAGCAGGCAGAGAGAGAAGCAAGCTCCATGCTGAGCAAGGAGCCCAATGTGGGACTCGATCCCAGGACCCTGGGATCACGACCTGAGCCAAAGGCAGACACTTAACTGACTGAGCCACCCAGGAGTCCTTGCTACAAGGTCTTTAAATTGGCTTTCCTTAAGACTGCTGCTAGGCCCTCTTCTCACACCAGGTGCTGTTATTGGGTGATCACAATCATTCACATTGTTTTTGCTACCATACTTAAGCTGACAAATCTTTATCTCCAGCACCAACCTGTACACTAGGTTTTAGACCCATACATCAAAATCTTTAGGATGTTCTCATTTGAATGTCATAAGGCATTTTTAACTCACATCTGAAACTGAACTTACAATCTTCTCTGCCACCCCCGTCCCACCTGCACCACAAAAAGTTCCTCCTTACAGAGCTCCCTATCTCAATACAGGCATTATCACAGACCTAACTAGTCAACTCAGAAAACTGAATGTCACTTCAAACTTCTCACCCTTATCACTTCCTTATATCCAAATATCAAGTGCTGTCAATTCTACCTACTAAATATCTCTTAAATGTTTCTACTTCTCTCCATTTCCGCTTCTATACTTTCCTAGTATAGGCCACTATGATTTCTTACCCAGAATACTGCAATGGCTTCTTAACTGTAACCATAATAATCTTTCTAAAATGTAATTCTGGCAGTAAGATTCCTTCACTAGACTACCTACTGTTCTTAGTATCAAGTGGCTTCATGACCCTGGTCTTCAGTCTCATTTGTGTCCATACCTCCTTTGAATGCTAGCCTCCAACCACACTGAAGAGGGCAGTGGGCAAGCTCATAGCACATACTCTTTACTCACTCAATCACTGGCTAACAGCTATTCATCCTTCGGGTTGTGGCTTAAACAGATATCACACCTTCCTTGACATACCACTACCACAAATTTAAGCTAAATTCCCCAACAACATACTACCTGAGCATACTACTATTTACTTTATGAAAGTACTTAACCATTCTCCATCTTAACTGGCCATTTACTTTTCTCTTTCAGGTCCCCCAAATCCTGGCTATTAACCATTACAACTGGCACTCAGAATTATGTTTATCTTTTTCAATGCTTTCTTTCCAGCACTCCAAATATTTCAAACAATGCCCGGTACACAGAAGGCACTCAAATATTTATTGAATGACAAGATTCCACAACAATCTATATGCACAACAGCAACATTCATATGTACAATAAACAATATTTCTATAAATTGCACTAAGTTATAGAAATCAAAAATTAAGAATGTATTTTTGTAGATTTTTTCACTAGGAGCTACATATATGAAACATGTATACTAAATGTAGGCATACTTTAGTCTACGCTCCCATATTATGGCCATAAATATCTTGGACAAGTAATCATTTATTTCCTTAGCCTTCCCTTGCTAAGTAATTTTTGCTATGGGTTAATAAGGATATCACAGCTTGACCTTTATCTGCCAGAATATTCTCTTCTGTTGGTTCTTAGGGAAATTCTGATTTGGGTCAAAAATAAAGAAAACATGGAAAAAGTGAATTTTAAGAGGGATTTCAAAGAAGGGAGAGGTCAATGAGACCAAAAGAGGAGAGGAGATTATATTGACTTTTGAAGCCCTGAAAGAACAAAAATTAAAGTACTAAAACAATCAGAGGATAAAACAGGTTTCATACATTACAACTTAGGACAGAAAGGAAAAAGGTAGATGGAAAAAAGATACATGAAGTGAAGGAATTCAAACTGGTAAAATACAATTCATTCATCTGTTATTAATTCAATGGTGTCTGTGCGCCAACAGATACACCAAGAGTTTCTGCTCTCATAATGCTCACACCTCAGACAAGGAGACAAACAATGAAACAAATAAATGCAGAATTACATTTAAGAATGAGTACTGTGAAGGAATCAAGAATAATGTGGGAACAATTGCCTGTGGGAAGGTCCAGAGTTTAGAACTAGCTTAGCACATCTAACCATGGCCAGACAGGCAAGACAGCCGTGAACATCATGGTCAAGAGTCTGGATTTTACTATCAGCACAATGGAAAACCACTGAAAAGTTTTAAGCCAGGAAAGGAAGATTTTTTTTTTTCCTCCTTATGATGATTCCCTCTAATTATAATTACAGCAAAGGCAGGGTTTAAAGTAAGATGACTTAGACAGCATCCTATACTTTTGTCAGATATCTTTCCAAAACAAATTCATCTTTTACTCAAATCTAAATATAATTCTGCTATATGGAAAACAATATTAAAGATCATAATAGGAGAGCACCATTTTATTATATCAACTTCAGTGAACTATTTTAATTAATACCAATTTGTTCAGCAATAAAGCCAGGCACGCCCTTCTAGTTCTAAAACTCTATGATATTACAACAGAAAGAAAGGAAGATTGGGGACAAAAAATTACAAGAGTCAAAAATGGAGTAGGCAGGATATTCTGAATGTCTTGGATTTTTTTAAGTAGGTTACTAAATATTTTATCCCTGAAGATTGAAAGAAAGCTTTGAAACAGATATTATATAAAAAGCATTACATTAAGTAATTATCTGAATACTATAAAAGCTGTAAGTAAGAAGGCATATAAAATTGAAGCTAAAAACTCTGGCAATATGTAACAAAGTGCTATTCTCAAAAGAGACTTAATAGAGGAAAATGTTCTTTTCCTCCAAATGAATAATCATGAATAGTTGAACAAACATTTTGGGGTTTTTTTATGGTTTCAACTGAATTACAGGTAACTTGCCAATTTCTAACTGATAACCCTTGATCAAAGATCTTGGAATTTAAAGTAGTAAACTATGTGTGCGACCAAACAGGACACAGAGAAATATGTCATAATTTCTATGCTATTCTCCATTTAAAAAAGAAATTCAAGCAGTTAAAAGTCTGATTCACATGGAAAATTCTGCATGTATATATTCAAACAGTTCTTTTTTCTATTCTTACGGACCTTCCGCCACCATCCATGAAAATAAACCAATAAGAAGCAGCTTTCTCTTTATTATTCCTATGATGAGGCTATTTTTCTAATGCTTTCCAGAATACTCAGAATCATTTAACTCAATAATGTACTGTTTCTTTATTAATGTTAAAATTCAGTTTTGAGAAATTGAAGACTTATTTATGGAATCTTTAACAAAAATTAATAACAAAACCATAAAAACGTAACTTCTACATAGAGAAACCACTGATTAAGTCCAGTGTTTGACTACTTACAAAATGAGGTATCCATCTGCCATAAATTCCCTGGTGGGAAAAATGTGTAAAAGGCTTCAAATACGTGGAGAGCCCCATGAAATACATATATTAAAATAAACAAACACACTAGAAAGGTGATGATTCTTCAAATAAATATGACAACCCTATTAAAATGCAACACATGTTTTTCTGCTAAAAGGAAATCTAAGAAGATGAAATAGTTGCTTCATATAAAATATTTACATATACAATGCACAAAACCCACTATGGTTAGTAACCTTCATGGCTTTCAAGAACTAGATATTTACATATCATTCTTTCTGCATGTGCGTGTGCGTATGTGTGTTTTGTATATATTTTTAACAGTTGACAGCTGTTTTAGAGCATACAGAGATGCCAAGCTGAATGAGGGTCTTGATTACTTCAAGATTAGCTATCTAAAGTTTCTATTCATTTTAAGTGTTGTTAGTTGGAAGAGTCATTAGTCACTTCCTTGTCTCATAGAACATCAGCATACATTTACATTGTTAATGAACATTTGGGGTAAATGAATTAATGGCACTTTTAAACATCAATTCATTCCTAATAACTTTGTATGTCATAGAAATGTTAGGCTAGGATATAAACGAAAAGCCTTTTCAGTAAAGGTAACTACTCATTCCTGCAAACAGTAAAGGATAAAATTAATTTAAAATGTTTTTTAACCAGTTAAAATAAAAAAAAATAGAACCTCAGTATTTAATGAACTAGACCAGAAAAAATACATACTTAAAAAAAAAAAAACAACTGTGTTCTAAAATAAGCACATAAATCAGAAAATTTTGGTAAAATTATTTTATATACTTTAAAATATATTTATTTTTAAAATACCCACTTACAGAAAAGCTCATGAAATAATTTGACTTATTTAATTATTAGTGCTTCTTATAGATACTACACTTAAAAAAAAAATCACTAGGAGATGTAGTATTCTTACCACTGAAATTTTTAAGATGCTAAGATACTAACAATTTTTTTCATATTACTAAAACCTTGAACAGTCCTTTTGAGACCTTTTCAATAAACACACAAAAATAAAAAGTAAAATCACAAAAATAAGTTGTAGGGCAAGTTATACTCTTTTTAAACATTTTATTTATTTGAGAGAAGGAGAGAGAGTGAGAGAGCGTGAGCGCAAGCACCCAACAGAGCACACAAGCAGGGGGAGTGGCAAGCAGAGGGAGAAGCAGGCTCCCTACTGAGCAAGGAGCCAAAGGCGGGGCTCAATGCCAGGACCCTAAATTCATGACTTGAGCCGAAGGCAGACACTTAACTGACTGAGCCACCAGGTGCCCCCAAATTATACTATTTTCATTGAAAACAACAATGGCATTTGTATGATGTAGAAGGAAGTAAAGATGCACAAAAACCATAAACACACTCCATAAAGTCAAGCTTTGTGCACTAAAGAAATAACCACTTTAAGGAATCATTTTTTTTTAATTCCCAAAACACAAGTTAATAGCAGACCTTTCTACCAATATAGAAAAAAAAATTTGAATCTGAAGTAAACAAAATATATGTGAATCACTTTGACTAACTGTGATTTTTTTTTAAAATACAGCTCAAAATCCTGATGTATATATTTCATGAGCAAAAAATTACAAGTAGTAACCTGAGTCAATGAATCAACTAAAAATAAAGATAAGGCTTTAAGAATTTGCACAAACTGACAGCTTCCTTTTTCAGATACTATATTATTACCAATACAGAGAAAACAAAACAGAGTTCTGAAACATACACATTTGATAAATTTTTATAAGGTAGACCCTGAATGCAGTTTACCTTTTAACAGTCTCTTTTATTCTTTCAACAATTTCAACGTATAGATCTTTAAAAGTAAGACACACATTTCAATTACTTTAAAAGAGAGAGAGAGAAGAGAGAATGAGGCAAGTCTTTTATCCTGGAATAATGTCAACTTACTTTTAAAGGCAAAAAATCCCTGTAAAATCAACACCAGAAGCTTAAGACTTCTTTAAAGGATGTCTGACAAAGGCCATTCCCTATGCTAAAGTAATTGTTTATCTTTTTTTTTTTAAGAATGACAGTGCATTAAACATTTGGCTAATGCTTCTGTCTATAATTGAAAGTTGATGTTGTGTGGTATTCATTAGTGTCAGAGTGCTTTCTACCTATCCAGGGAAGTGTGCTTCAAGATACCCTGCTCTGCTTCATGAAAAGAACTACATACAGAAGGCAGGCAGAGCTAACTAGAGGCTCTCTGCTAGGTTTTCCATTAACCAGAATGTATCTCCATAGAAAACTCACCTCCAGTCTTGTTTGAGTAACTTGACAAGGGATCGATGCCCACTTCTTGTTCTTCTGGCTGCAGAGGGTGTCTAGTTTCAGATAAGGAATGATACATTGTGAGAACTGGACAATGTCACCAAAGTGACTACCTGGGAGATTTAAAAAAAAAAAAGAGAGAGAGAGACAGAGAAATGATATTTTTTCATTTTGCTATGACTGGGAATAAATACAAGATTGAAATGATTAAATGAGCATTACAGACATTAACAAGTTTTCCACAGGCTTCAGGGACTGTTACAACACATTGGCAGGCATATGCAAAGAAGCAAAAAGTGGCACAAAATTTCCATTTCAACAACTCTCCACAAATTTGAACTTCACTGGTAACCTTTACCTCAATGTTCAATCACATGTATTTTCAATAAACTTCTGCACAGAAAGTTGAATTGTAAGTTAAATTACAGTCCCATTTATAGCATCTTCTTATTTCATTGTCAAAACAATATCCATTTACAGTAGAAAATTTCAAAATATAGAAAGTATAGCCTAAAATCATTCATAATTGTGTTAGCTAAAAATAGTAGCCCTGTTAACATTTCATTTTATTACACATATCCTTCCTGTTTCTGTTCTGGCATTTAAAATATATATTTTTTAATGTGATCTAACATGCTAAGTATACTGATTATGTAAATTATTGTGGATATTTTCCATCCCATAAAAAAGACCATATTATCACTTCAAATGGACCTCTAGTATTCCATTAAATAACTATACCAATTTATGTAACCAATTCCCTGTTAGTGAACAGACAGAATGCTTTCAGCTGTTCAACACTATAAACAATTTCACAATGAATATCTTTTAGTAATATCTCTATGCCAACCTATGATTATTTCCTTAAGATAAATTCTTATGTCACTGCTGGACCAAACATGTATTTAAAAAAATAAGACTCTATGATAAGTTTTGGCAAATTATGCTCTAGAAAGATTCGTACATAGAACAATTCATTCCCCTGCACCCTCATGAACAATGGGAATGGGTAATTCATTTTATTGACCAGTGTGATAGTCAAATTTTATATTGCATTTGCTTGATAACTAGTGAGATTACTGAAGATTCATATGTTTTCTCTGACATTTATTTATTATCTTTTGTGGATGGAGTTTCTTATTATGATTATCTTCATAATTTGTAAGCATTCTTTAGATCTTAAGAATATTAAACCTTTGTCACGTGATACAGATATTTTTCTCAGAATGTGTCTGTCTTCAAATAACATGGTGTTTTTGTGACATAAGTAATTTTTCATTTCTCTGCACCCAAATATATCTATATCTCCTTTATGGCTTCTACTACCTCTAGTATTATTATGCTTACAAAGGCAAGATTATATAAATAACCACCTATTTTTTTATTCATTTTGAAGGGTTTTCTCCTAGGTTCTGATTTCTATAAATGATTCAATTTAAACAAAGATGTTTTTAATTAATTATTATTGAACTTTTAAGCTACACTAACTACTTACAAATTTTCTTTGTTTATAAGCTGCATATAACCTTCCCAAATCAGAATTTTCCAAAAAAATAAACTGGGCTCACTAATTTTCATCCAAAATAATGTAACACATGAAATTTTAAGTTTCAAGAGAAGGGAGAGACATGATACAGGAAGAGTATATGAGGAATGATAAATTGGAAAAAGAAGCCCAACGAAAACAAGTATATAATTTTACAGGATATGGACTCCACTTACCAAGAAAAGGTTCCAGAGAAGCCAATAAATATACAAATCTTTGACCAGCCTCTTCCCAACACAACATGCTCCTCTATCCTGCTTAGTTTCTCCCTAAAACTCTCGCTTTGTAAAATACTCTTGTACATTTTCTGAGTTTTACCAGAACTCTCCAACTCTCACCCACTCACACTCACACCCACCTTAGATTGTGGCTAAAACAAAAGCAAAAAGGTAAGCAAAACCAACACTACAGAAAGCAGAAAACTTTCACTGCCAACATACAGTAAGAATTTCTAAAGCCATAAATCAAGTCCTAAATCCATAAATCTAGACAGCTACCAGTTATTTGCTGCTTATGTGTGCAAATATTTAGCACTTACAATACTGAAGGAATTCTGGGGAATACAGTCTAGTAGAGGACAGCAAAAAGTAAATGATCAGTTACATATATTATAAAACAGAATCTGATTAATTTTGATTAAATGAATAAACAGATTAAGAAATAAAGTCCTCTGCTATGGAGAAGTAAGGACCATCAAGCTCAAATGCCTAAAGGGGTCAAGCAAAGAGCATTATTAATCGAAATGAACGTCGATTGAGCAATGAATATAAGTCAAAACCACTCTAAATGCTTCATGCATATTCATCATTTCATCCTCCCAACAGCCCTACTGACATACCTTCCTCATCATTTTCATTTTACCAAAGAGAAAACTGAGGTACAGAGAGATTAACTAATTTGTCTACAGTCACACAAGTAGTAAGTACTGAAGCCAGAAAACTATCTTGTCTAGCTCTAGAGCTCACATTCTTTACTCCGGCACTATATTTGGCTCTCAGTAAGTCAATGAGACAAACAGGCAAGGTATAAAGCAAAGGGGGATAAGAGGATGGGGTCTGTGAATGACTGAAACACCCTTTACTCTGCTTTGGCTTATTCAAGACAAGCCAGAAATCCAGAATTTTATGTGAAATCTCTTTAAAGTGTTGGCAAATAATTCCAATTAAAAAAAAATTGTGTGGAATAGATTAAACACATTTCAAAATTGTATTTGGCCCATGGACAACTATTTTAATGTTAAGATTCATATTCTCCATACATTTTGTTATACTTTTGAAAATATGAGAGAAAACATTTGAAAATGCATATTCCAAGTTAACAGCCAGATTTCCATAAAATTTCTTTAATATCCTAGACATGTTTTCATATCATTACCTTAATTTTTTATTTTTATAGTACACTTTCGCTGTTATACACTTCACATACCTAAAATATACAAATAAGGGAATTTTATGTACTTTGAACTTTATGAGAGATAAACAAGTAACTACCAAACTGATATCAAAGTATATGTTTAAAAAGAACATTAAAAAAAAACACACTTTTCTAGCTAAAATAAGATACTCTACAACATGATGTTCATATATTCACTCAAGATTTTCAAAGATACTTAAGGTCTTTTTGACTCCTTCGAGAAAGTTAGGTTCAAGAAGTCATTCACTGATTTTAGCTTTAATAATAATTTTTTAGAAACCAACATCTATGGTTATAATCAATAACCAACATATAAAATTTACCAAATATCTACAACTAGTCTGTACAATTAGGCATCCACTTCTAATTTATTATGCCTATAGATTGAAACTGAATCACTAAAATTCTTTTATATTCAAATAAAGCAAACTGGCTAAATAGTAATAATGAGTTATTTTCAAGAAATCTGTTGAAGAAAAAGTTTACATGATGTTCTTACTTTTAATTATGGATTTAAATAATAATCTTGTTCAAAAGTAACTTACTAAGCAGGTGCTGCTTTGTTTTTTGTTGTTTGGTTTTAAATACAAAGGCTACTTTAGCTTTCTAGAATAAAAAAATATTTAATTGCAAGTTGGCTACTGCTACTGTGATTACCTTATAAAACCACAATATAGTGCTGCTTTTAAATGTGAAGTAATTCTCTTAAAAATTTTCCAATTTGTGTTTTGTGATAAGACCAAGAGTAAAAATATTTGACTACTACAAAGAAGAATATCAAAGGTTTTTAAACAAATGTGTCTATATTCATTTTAACCACTATTATGAATAATCTTTCACCTATAAATATCAGACCGTAAGAAAATATTTGAAAAAAATTCAAATAAAGCAATTAAGGGAACTTTTTTAACCTAAAAATTTTAAGATAATCATTATTTTTTTTTTAAGTTTTTTTTTTTTTAAGTTTTTTTTTTTATTTGAGAGAGAGAGAAAGAGAGACAGAGAGCATGAGAGGGAGGAGGGTCAGAGGGAGAAGCAGACTCCCCACTGAGCAGGGAGCCCGATGTGGGACTCAATCCCAGGACTCCAGGATCATGACCTGAGCCGAAGGCAGTCGCTTAACCAACTGAGCCACCCAGGCGCCCCAAGATAATCATTATTAAAAGTCAAAATGGCATAAACATTTTGAAAGGCACAATGTACCATTACATCTTGTATTTGTATTACAAACCCAGACTTCTGTATTTGATATGACTTAATCTTCTCTATATAAAAGGCAGATAGAGAGAAAAATACATAATGACCAAAAATAAATACCTTAAAGGACTACTAAAATTCATAATTGATGGATTTCAGTTTTCTTAAATAATGTCAATCTGTCTTGAGAATTTCCCTGACAAAACCCTCAGAATTTTTAAAACTGAAGGCAATCTTATTTTTTCTAATTCAGAACACACAGCAATATACCTTCTAAGACTTGAGAAAGGAGATATCCCTTCTTTGCTACATTACCATAAATAACAGTTAAATTTCCTGCTTCACATAAACTCAAAATTCACAAAACTCAAAACTGGTTGTACAGTATGGTTTTACTGCTATCCTGGCCACAGGAATTGACACGTTAGGCTGAAACTGCCATTTAAAATCCAAGACTAATCTTAAGGACAGTTATATTGGCTTTACAAATCTGGTTCTTGCAATATTAAATCTCAGGATAAAAGTGATCTGCCTGAAAGAAGGTAAGTCTTGTGAAAATAGTTAATATTTAATGAGAGGGTAAGAGTTTAGCCCTAAAGCTTAGACGACAGTTTTAAAATATATTTAATAAAATTTCAGGGCGCCTGGGTGGCTCAGTCGTTAAGCGTCTGCCTTCAGCTCAGGTCATGATCTCAGGGTCCTGGGATTGAGCCCCGCATCGGGCTCCCTGCTTGGCGGGGAGCCTGCTTCTCCCTCTCCCTCTACTGTTCCCCCTGCTTGTGCTCTCTCGCTCTCTCTGTCAAATAAATAAATAAAATCTTTAAAAAATAATAATAATAATAAAATTTCAAAACAATATTTTCCATGTCAAGTGAAGCAATACAAGCAGTCTCAAGTGAAAATCTCAAATTAGCATTATACAGACAAAAGGACAGGTCAGTTCAATAACTTTTTTTTCTTTTAAAATGGTATCACATCAACAAAAGCCTTTAGAAAAACAATTTATACCCTCTGAATCTAAGTTCTATGTATTTTCAATGTGTATTCATTCTTTCACAGCTTCTAATACATAGGCAGAGAATTAGCATTCTGAATTGTGTCTTCTAAAGACATCCATATTCAGAAAAGCT
Organism: Neomonachus schauinslandi; assembly: GCF_002201575.2. Lineage (NCBI taxonomy): Eukaryota > Metazoa > Chordata > Mammalia > Carnivora > Phocidae > Neomonachus > Neomonachus schauinslandi. The sequence goes on from NC_058403.1 coordinate 130,536,230, forward strand.
CATATACGCATACTTCATTCATTTAAATTCTTGACTGATGGTAAACTTAAAAGTCAAACACTGAAATGACAGAGTAATATTACTTTACATAAAGATATCTCCTATAAGAAAAGCATATCAAAGAGCTTAAATGAACTATTTCCAGAGCACAGTTATCAAAGGGAGAGAGGATATGGTATGAATAAGTATCTGTCACGATAGCATGCATTTACCATGATGGGTATATAACCTAAAACATGACATCTTGGCTATAAAAGCAACAAACTTTGATAGAAGCTGCATTTTCATAATTAAGAGAGAGAGTAACTGAACATTATCTATAGAATTAATGATTAAAAAAAACCTCTTTTATTTAAAAATGTTGGCAGCTAAAGGTAAATTTGATGTTTGGGAATAATGATGTTCTAAAGTCTTTCCTCATAAGGGAGAGAAGGAGGTAAGAAAGGAGGAAGGAAGAAAGAATGAAAGAAAAAGTGAAGAAAGAAGTAAAGCAAAGAAAGAAAGAATAAAGTTCTATTTTTAAATTCTGTCAATCTTTAATGCAAGAGGGTTACATTGGACTCTGAATAAGTTAAGTATTAAAATCAATCATCTGAAAGTCTTAATATTTAATATTGGTTAGATTGTGTATCAAAGTAGTTTTATTATTTATTTACTCCAAACCTTTCCAGAATACTTCATCTGACAACAGGGGTTCTGTTTCTCACAAGATAAATGCATTTACAATGCCAAATAAATTATATATAAAAGCATTTGTCTTAATACATGTCATTCAATATTAAATATCACTCATTGGTAAAATCTTGAAAATCTAATTCACTTTTACCAACCACACAATTGTACTATCTAAGTGTTGCCAATTAAACAGGTATAGGAATACATAAGGGTCTACCATCCTAAGAACAATGATCAAAAGAAAATTAAAATTATAAGACTTAATTCTTACAGTTTCCAGGCTACCAGAACAAGATGTTTAGGGCAAACAATCCACTATAGAAATAAACTAGATTCATAAACTATATATATATATTTTTTTTTTTCAGAAATAAGAAGAATATATGAAATGTTCACAGGTGGGCTTAAATATGTTATATTACAAAATAAGAATATATTTGGCCTTTCAAATATTCAAATGCTATAGAGTAATAGAAAGTGGCGGTTGTGACTATATAAACCGAGAGAAAATTGAGCACTATAAAAAGTTAAAGTGGTCTAACAAAAAGCTCTCCACAGTATACCCTTAGTTGCTTTCAGAGTTCTCTAGAACAGATGCTCAAGACGCAAAGACTGGGAAAGTAGCTCCGCCTAATGACCAAATCTTTTGTTATTATACAGCCATACCAAAATACTTCCAATTGTGACTGTCCCTATTTTATACAGAGAACACCTCAAGCCTTTAAACTACTCAGTCAGGTTTTCATAAAATCAAGGTAACTATAACAATTAGGTGGTCAAGAAGAATGAGCAATATTTGAAAAGAGAAAACCTTTTTGAAATGTCAGCCTTGAACATCAAAATTATACAGAATGATGAGGAACCAGGCTTATATTGCATTTAAATACAAGAGCATATTAGGCTGCATTTAATTACCAGTTCAAACAACAACCTGATCTAACATTTGACAAGTAAAATAAATGTTCTGAATAATTTAACTAAAGTAAACATTTGCTGTTAATGCTAGCTAATTATAGTAAGAGCTGGAAAGAGAAGGGGAAAAGATGAGGAAGAGAAGTGAAGAGAAAGGGAGATGAAATTTTTTAATTAATATTAAGATCTGCAACATTTCACTGAAACATGATTTTCAATGAACTTAACTCACATAAAAGGGCAAACTCAGTCAAACACAGTTGCTTTATAAATACTCAGATAAAGAAACATTATGGCTGATTAGAGATTTTATTCTTTCAGTTGGTAAAAATCACCAGACTACCACGGAGATAGGAAAACTATGTATAGATGAACTAAGGTACATCCAGCCCTCTTCACCCAAGGAGCTCAAAGTTGAGTGAGGAAAGAGCCCAGGAAATAGGTGGCCAGACTTAGCATTAGCTAATTAATTGAAATTATTAATTAATTGAAATTATTAATTAATTGAAATAAAGTAAAAAATACAGATGCCCAGTCAAATCTGAATTTCAGAAAAACAATAAAAGTAGTATCTATAACATACTTATACTAAAAAGTATTCACAATTTATCTGGAATTCAAATTTAATTGTGCATCCTGTACTTTATCTAACAACCCTACCAATAGATAAATGAAGATGAGTATCTATGGGAAAATATGTGGTATGCTCATTATAGGAGTCCCAGGATTAAATGAGATCAAAACTCTGAGAGTAAGATCCCAAAAAAACTCACCCCAAAGCAGGAGAGAGTTGTTTTTCCAGAGCTGCAATCTAGTAATCATTAATTAGTAATCACTGATGGGAAAGACCAAGATAATACTACTCAAAGTACCCGGCCCCACAGCAACTTGTCTTTCAATTTCCCTAAGTAACTGCAAAGAAATATAATAATAAACAAATGAACAAACCAATTTCTTAATGGAAATCATCCCCTACCAAATGCAGAAAAATGAAACAACCCAACAAAAATCTAAGAGCCACTGAGGACCCTAGTGAATGGAGATAGAGTACATGACTATTCTAACAGTGAGATTATCTTTACTAAGGAAAATAGGTGCATTTAGAAAAAAGAAAAAAAACAAAAAAACAAAGAAAATTGAGTTTTGTTAACTTGTTGAGACCATTCTTATTCAAATATATAACATTTTCATTCTCATATTGTAAATAAAATGTTAATAAATATTCATGATACTGCATAAGAATCTGGGGTATGGTAAGTTCTGAGTGTGACCTTAAATTTTAAAAAAATAATGCATAATGTGAAGACATGTTATACTCCATATGAAAAACACCAATTTAACTGATTAGTGACTTCAAAAATGACTCGCTTATTTGCTCATGGTAAGTAGTAGCTTCTATATATTTGGACATATGAAACAAGAAGCCTCAGTATGGATGTAAAAATATTTCCATTATAATAGATCATCATTATTTATAGAGACAATAAAAACTCCAATTTTCCAACTTGATGACATATATATAGATTTTTCTATAATTGATAACAGAAAATGACAGTCACCTAAAATAGTAACCTACTGTAAATAATGAATTTGAGCTTCACTGGAAAGTAATAGGACTTGAGAGATTCTGAGTCTTTGCTATTCATGTTGATTGTAATAGTTCCATCTTTACCCAAAAGAGACTTGTATATATATAACTTCTGTCTGTATTTTTTCTAATACCAAAACCACAATGTTCATGTAAAAAAAAAAAAAAAAAGATACATATGTATAGCTTTAAAATGTAAACATTATGGGCCCTCAAAATGAGAATAAAACTGTCTACATATTTTTACAAGAAAGTAAGTTTCAAGCACTGGTAAAATGAAAGATGGATAAAGAAAAAAGGGTTAAGTATAAAAAACAGAAGATGATACAGTGTTCACATGATATCCCAATGTCACAAAGCATAAGGGTTCTATGGCTACTACTGAAGAATTTTTCAAGACATCAATGCATACTGAAAAACCAGAATAAGTCCATGAATGCCATGTAGAACAAGTGAGGAGCTGAACAGGTTGATGAAAGAGTGCAATTAACAAAACAATAAATACACAAATAGTCATGTGCGTATACACAGGGACAACAGAGAGGCTACACAAACCCTATACCAACTGCCAAAGACTTTTACTGGCAAATATACATACTTCTTCCTGTGTATATACTTTAGCAGAAGACAGCACGCTTTCTTCAAAATTTCACTAATATCACAATAATGTTTAAAAGATAAGTACATTAAATCAGGTATATAGATTTCTTACCACACTGATTTAAATGAAAACATTGCATAATTTCTAAAATTTTGATAATGTATGCCTAAACCTCAGCAAACACTTAAAAGGTAGATTACAAACTTCATGCCACCCTTTACCCATTTACAAAACAATGACATAGTCACTTGGAATTATATTGAGTTAAATAAATAGAGATATGAAGCTCTGAAAACTGTTTAGGGCCTGGAAATTTTATCTTAATTTCTAATGAACTAAACAGGATCAAGCACTTCAAGTGACATTATCATAAGGTAATTTTTTCCTATGGAGGCTTTTGAAACCAGGTAATAATCTCCCCCCCACCCAAGTCCAAATATACTCACTTTCACTTAAGTACATTTTTACAAAGTCTTCCTTAGCAAAAACAAAAAAAATGTTCTTATAACTTTAAAAACCATATATACAATATTTATTTTAATTTTAATTTATTATGTTATGTTAATCACCATACATTACATCATTAGTTTTTGATGTAGTGTTCCATGATTCATTGTTTGCGTATAACACCAAGTGCTCCATTCAGTAATATTTTAAATAGCTAGGATTTTAAATCCTAGAAAAATCAAGTAAAAGATTAAGATGTCCAGTTATTTTTAATGCCATAGGAAGACTTTGTCCAAGCAGTATGAAGCTCTAAGTTTTTACTAAATATTTAAGAAAGTCCACTTGTTATTTAAGTATTAAGTGAACGTAAGTGGTCAAAACAGTAAACATACATAATTACACAAATACATTGGTATGATCTTTTCTCTTTCCCATATTTGAGAAACTAATACTTTGCCTTCTAGTACAATATGGATTATTTTTATATGCCACACACACCCTTTTGGAACAGCATGATCATTCTTTACAAAATCATTCTAGTAATTTACTGACAGAAAAGTGTTAACACCCAAAAAATGTATGAAAATTAATCTATATTTTTTAGTTACTACTAGAATTTCAGAATGGACATAGTGACTGAAATTCCTGATATACTTCTTTAAACCATCTCATTTCAAAAATTATTTTATTGAGGGGGCGCCTGGGTGGCTCAGTCGTTAAGCATCTGCCTTCGGCTCAGATCATGGTCCCAGGGTCCTGGGATCGAGCCCCGCATCGGGCTCCCTGCTCAGCAGGAAGCCTGCTTCTCCTTCTCCCCTTGCTTGTGTTCCCTCTCTCACTGTGTCTCTCTCTGTCAAACAAATAAACAAAATCTTTAAAAAAAAAAATTATTTTATTGAGTACCCTGTGGAAGTCTGCAAAACAGCAATTGTGAGCCCATAGGCAAGCCACATACGTATATCTATCTATAGTTAAATAAGCAACCAAATATAAAAATGAAAGAATTTTCATGGAATCATGTTAACACAAAACTAAATTTTAAGATATCATACTTTAACATTTAATGCAATCTTGTTTTGATGAATCTAGTAATTTTAATCTAGAAGTAAAATTGCTAGATCAAATTGTTTGCCTATCTTTAACTCTAACAAAATTATGTCAAATTTCTACCTGAAGTAGCTATACTAATTTATGTGTTGGTATGGGACAGTTCCTATTTTTCTACATCCCTGCTACATATGAGCCTCTTCCCCCCACCCCCAATCTGAATGGTATGAAGTGGTATCTCACTGTGGTTTTAATTAGCATCTCCCTGACTACTTCTTGATTGAAAATCCTTTCATCTGTTCTATTAGAGTTCTCCAGAGAAACAAACCAATAGAAGATTTTAGAGAAAAAGTAGAAGAAAGAGAGAGTTTTATTACACAGACCTGGCAAGTTCAACCTGCAGGGTGAATAGGAAGGCAGGCTGGAGATCCAGGGAGAGCCAATGTTCTATTTCAAAGGCTGTCAGAGGGAGAAGCCAATGATAATACGGCTTGAAGGCCATCAGAAAGAGAGGATGTAGATGAAGTCCAAGTCAGTCTGCTGTAGAATTCCTTTTGCTAGGGGTAAGGTCAGCCTTTTGTTCTATTCAGGCCTTCAACTGATTAGATGAGGCCCACCCACATTGAGAGCCAATCTACTTCTGCCCATGTAAATATTAATTTCATCCAAAACACCCTCACAAAACCACCTGCAATAATGTCTGACCAAATATCTAGGAACCCCCTGTGGCTACTTACTAGCCATTTGGGTCATCTTTTCTAAGAGCTGCTTGTTCATATCTTTTGCCCAGTTTTCAACTATGCAGTCTTTTGCTTAATAATTTATAGGATTTTTTAGAAAAAAGAAATCACAGATACATAATAATTTTAATACAGTATTAAAAAATCATAAGTACAGTGTAAATTAAATTACCATTCATGTATGCTTTAAATGGTCCCCATATGGCAAATAATGTTGCAGGATGCATTCTGAAAAGAATGATTTAAAGAAAACCAAATTTTCCCTTTGTAAATATGGTACAATGAACAACTGATTATGTTCCTGAACAAAAAAGAAATAAAGAATGATTATGATAATTTGTTCAACGCTTTCTCTATGCTAAGAGAGGTGCGCAGTACTGATGATTACTGCATGCTTAGTAAATGCCAGCTAGACACTGTGCTTTATGATACTATCCCATTCAATCTCCTCAGCATCTTATCAGAAAGGCATCATTATCATCCCTATTTTATATATGTGGATATTGAAATGAACAGGTTAAGGATCTCAGCTCAATGGCACACACTAAGTGGCTGGGACATGAATTCAGACTTCTTCAGAAATTCATTTTAAGACATTCCTACTGTCTTCCTACTGTGTATATTGGTACTAGGAAAGGAACTCCAGGCAATAAAGAACGAAGAGAGGCAACATCCTTGCTGTCTTAACACTTAGAATCTGATAGGAGGCAGAATATAGAAAATGTACATACCACGTAATGCAGGACAGAATCCCATAGCAAAGGAGATGTATTAGAAGAGCTCTAACTCTAAGAAGTCAAGGGATAATCAAGGTTCCATGATGCCTGCTGACATATAAATACACCTACAGGTTCTCAATACCTTTCATGATCTACCCACATCTATCTTTCTAATCTTCTCCTTTATATCTTTTCATTCTTTAAAGACATCCATTTATTTATTTATTTATTTATTTATTTATTTATTTATTTATTTGGGCAACTAGCCTTGGTCAAAAAAACTTATCCAACCCCATTCCTCTCTCTCGGAAATATTTCTTTAAAACAAAACAAAACAAGACAAGATAAAACAAAACAAAACCACTCTTCTATTCTCATGATCTGGCAAATAACAGTAAATATTACTGACTAAATATCTATCAGACCAGATCCCACTAATCACTTCCCAAAGTTCAGCTCAATGGCTCCCTTCTCTCTGAAATGCTTCCTAACTCCATTCCATTCTGCTCCAAACAATTAAATGGATAAATTCAGAAACTAGATCATATAAAAGCCAATCCCGTATTTCTACTTCTAATAAGGAAAAAGTAAACAAAACAGGCTTTCTCTCTTCCAAAAGAATCAAAAGGCAAGAAAGAAAAGCCCCTCCTCCTAGAATGCACTGGCATCATACTTCTTTCCACTACCACGCTTTACGATTCCCACCAAAGGAAATTTCCAAAATCTACTTTTTGTTGACACCAGTGACAGAGTCACATTTTGTAGGCTCAAATTGAGGAAATGCCCTTATTAACTATCTGACCTTAGTAAGGTGGTTAAACTCTTTGTCCCTCAGTTTCTTCAAAGTAAAATGAGAAATATCCATTGCACAGCCTTTGTGAGGATTAAACAAACAAACCTAAAGAACTCAGAAAAATACTGGGCACATACATAGTAAGCACTCAATAAATACTAGCTATTATTGTTATTACTATCACCATCACACTGCCACTGCTCTGATGGCGATGTTTACACAATTAGGTTATTATAATGAGAGCAAAGACAGAAGGGTACTTACAGTTCAAAAACACAAATCCTTCAAATATCCCATAAGATTTGTTCTCTACCTTATACACTGCAATTAGATTTCACATAATATTTTCTCAATTTGTTTACTGAGAAAGGAAAGAAGGAAACAGAAATTGGACAAAGCAGGGACTGCACAAGTGTAACATACATTCAACTTAGAAAATACTTGTTGAGTCCTCCCATATGCGAGCAGCTAGGCTAGAAGGTGATCATTTAGAAGTGAACAAGACAGTCAATGTCTCTGTCTTCCGAGAATTTACATTCCAGGGGAAGACAAACAATAAACTAAGCATAAAAAATAATTTACATGTCCAGTAGTGACATATGTTATGAAGAAAATGTAAAGAGGATAAGAGGACAGAGTATGATGGGGCATCACTGAGAGCTTGAGAGCTGGAAGCTTATTTGTGAAAGTGCAGTCTTGGGAGGCCCTGAGAAGGTGGTGGCATTTGAATAAATGAGGGAACAAGCCACTGGATCATTTGGGGGCAGAGCTTGCTGGCAACAGCAAATGCAGAGACCCTAAAATGGGAAACAGCTAGGAGTTTTGGAGGGACAAAGAAAGATGGGGTGTGAATGAAGAGAAATGGGGTGGGAAGGACAGGAGAGAGGCCCTTTATGTCCTTTTAGGCCATGAAAAGACTCTGGTTTATACTTTGAGATGGAAAGGCATGGGGGGCTTGTGCATGGGAGTGAGAGATGACATGATAGAGACCACATTACATGTCTCAAATGAGGAAAAACACTGAGCACCTGGGTCATCCACTCAGGACCTTCTTCAGAAAAGAGCCTTTCCTCAGAAAGTTAAGAATAAAAGATCAGTCCCAGAAGTAATATCAAGACTATGGTACACTAGAAGGAGGAAGATAAGGTAAAAAGGAGTCAGCATAGAAAAAGTATAGTAAAAGATGGAAAACCAAGTCACACAAAAGGGCATCTAGACAGATGACAGTCCTCGGGATGCTTCTAGTATTTTGGAGAAATGAAATGCCTACAATCAATCAATCAACCAATCAAATTAGAGAGCCATGTAAGAAAATATAATACTAAATGTAATTTGATTTTATTTTGTATGAATTCAGTATCTTTAGTTGTTTCTGAGTAAATGACACCTACTGACTACTGAAGATCAGGAGCTCCTAGCCCAGTGTCTGTATATCAAGTCCTAATAAGAGAAAATGACAGGGGAGGATGAACATGTGAATGAGCCCAGGAAAGAAAATCTTTGCCCCAACTCACACAATCTCTGCTTTGTGAGGCACAAAGGCAAAACAAAATCTAAGTCTCTTCTTTCACTGATTAAAAATATTGCCCTTCCTCAAAACTGTTTCAGTTAGAAACTGCTAGTGGTAAGACTGCATCAGATAAATTTATTAATACAGTCAGTATAGAATAGATTTTGTGAGTTGTCTGATTTGTTACCAGCCCTCTCAGCTATGGATATGAATTACAAGAGACTAAGTTTAGTCAGCTCTAACAAGTTTTCTGGATTTTGGTTTTATTTAGTATATGCTTCCATCATTGTACTTTTGCTTCTGGAACAATTTATAAGGCAGACAAATCTGTAAATCTAGGAACTTAGTGTCTGTCTATAGATCTAGATATATCACACACTCCTCCATTTTACCTTGTAGTGAAATAAAATGCTACTTTTAAAATATGAGGTGGTATTACCTTTAACCTAAGTAACCAAGATCAACGCCACAGTTCCTGAAATATGTGGTGAGGTTTTCTACAGTAATGGCAAAGAGAAGTAGACAAGAGAGTTAGTGTACATATTTTACTCCCTAAAGAAATAGGTCAAACGAGGACCCCCCTATTCCAGAACTAGTACAACTGCACAGACTTAAATAGCTTACATTTAGAAATTTTCCATCCTTCAAGATACAAAGGCATTATTTCAACATATTAGGGGAAGAAATTTAATCACAGATTCAAAATCTTAAACTACTCAAAAAACGTCCATATTCTCTTTATTAGTGGAAAACCAGTCTGAAACATAAAAAGATGCCTCTTGGGATGTCAAGCATGTCTCCTATCTAAATCTTATTAAACGTATATGGATATAGGTCAATGGATAAGGCAAATTTAAACTACAACAGAAAATCTGATTCAGATTCAAATTAACATCTTCCTTTTACCTATTTCTTCTGGCAGTACTTGCAAAATCTGTAGCAACAAACTATCACTTCATTATCTTCCCACAAGATACTGGTTTTCGTAACACTTCACAATGCCTCTGAGATAGCATATCTGACATAACACCTCCACTTCTCTCCAGAATTTAACAAGATAAAGAAAAGGCAGTAAGAACGTAGACAATGTTGGTGTTACAAATTCAAGAATCCCACCCGCCATGAACATTCAAATTAAATATGCACCTTAAACCATTTTAACTATTTTCCCATAAAGGTATCTGACATGTTCTGAGTTCATGTTTCCCTTTAAAGTACTTAAAACACTGTAGGGCCATTCATTAGTATTAACTGATGGCATTCATTAACTAATGGTAGGAGGACTAATCACATTTAAACTAAAATATGACTAAAACACTGTATAGTGATTCAAAGGACCCAGGGAGGTTGTTTTAATGATTTTTCTTTAATCAAATAAAGCTGAGTAATCAAATGTAGTCTTTGAAGAAAGCTCCTTCCTTCCTTCCTTCCTTCCTTCCTTCTTTCTTTTTTACCTAGATAGGATCCCTCAAAGAGAAAGTAAAATGGTTAAGTTCTCAATTCACCTAACTACCCAATATCAAACTTCCTTGATTATGTAACAATATGAAGTTTAAACTTTCTTCTGTGATACTATTAAAATGAAGATGTCACTGATCAGTTTTACCTACTTTGTAATAATACCCAGAACACACGTGTAATGACCTACGTGCGAAAACATGCAGGATTTTCAGGGCTGTACCACAAATGAGATCTAGAGGTGAGGAAGTTCACCTATTTCTCTCCCACCAAATCCCTTCTCTAAGCTGTCCCCCAACAGGTTTATCCCAGTGCTTTTCAGCGTCTGTGTGCTTCTGTATAAGCATTCAGAGGGCAGGAATCAGGCCCAGACAATGTGCTCTCATGGCCCCTAACACAGCTCCATTTGAACTTGATGCTTATTAAACCCTAGCTGAAAGACATTTGACAATACAATTACTGAAAAATTCAATGCTCACCCAGCATGTGAAATCTTGTGCCTTGTACCTTATGATTTCAGCAGTGCCATGTGTGCTGTGATAGTTAAGGACCTGTCAATGTTTCCATTATAAACTCTGGTTTTCAGAGGTTTATATCTTGGCCTATAAAAATAGATTCCGGTCTGTAACTTGGCATGGAAAGTACTGGTATCAGCCCAAGAGAACATTTTTTGTTCCAAAGATTAAAATAAAAATCTGTTTAGTAGTTTTAAGTTAAGAGAGTGTTAAAAGGGGGGGAGGGGAGGGTGGGTGGAGTATAGAATGTTTTTAAAAACACACACAAAAAAAACCAATGCTCTGTGTCTCACTACTGCTTCATTTTAAATTTTGAAATGATTAACACAATATAAACCAATGATACTACGTAAATGAAAAACCTAAAAAGAGTTTTAATTAAAAACATTATGGCGGTTACCAAAAAAAAAAAAAATCATAAATTTTTAAACAACTACATATGTAGTATCTCAAATAATCCCCACATTTAAAGATTGTCCAAGTACTCACTGACAGTAAACCAACACTATTTCAAAGATATGTTTTTCCAGATATGTAAAGATTACTTTTTAATGAATCACTAAATGTAGATTTACTTCAGATTAGTGGAGACAATCTTCAAACCTATCTTCAATTTATGCATCAAGAAGTTTCTAAAATATATTATAACTTAATGTAAGAAACTCTGAAGTAATCTTTATATACTGTTTGTCGAAGACACTAGTTTAAGTTTTGTGTTTTCTTTTTAGCTTAACATAGATGTTTTCTTCAAAAATATAACACTAGTATATAACACTGGTGTACCTTCAAATAAACACATTTTGAAACAATAATTTATATCTGCTAAAGGGGGTATAAACTGGTGTAACCTCCTTGGAAGATGATTTGGAAATAGCTATCAAAATTACGAGTATATATATATATACTCTTTGACCTTGTAGTTACATTCATAGGAAATTATACTACAAATATACCTGCACATATGAAATAATAAAAATATTAACTTTTATATATGCATGTGAGTTTTTAGTGTGAATCTTTTAAAAAATATTCTGTACTCCACTCACAGGAATATTTCTCACAGAATTTTTAAAATAGCAAACTGTTGAAATAACCCTAAATGTCCATCAACTGGGGACTTGTTAAATAAGTTATTGTACAGGCATACAGTGGTAATACTATATAGCTATTTAAAAAGAAGAAAGAAGAGAAAGACAAACAAAAGAATGATGCATTAATACAGAAAGTCTAAGTTACAATGATAGCTGAAAATAGCAAGGTCCTATGTTACCATCTGTAGATGGAGAAAAAAAGAGGAAAGAAGTATACACACACACACACACACACACACACACACACACACAGAGCAAGAGAGTTTTACTTCTTTGGTTTTACATGCATAAAACATTTCTAGAAAGACACACAATAAACCAACAATAGAAATTAATGGTTTCCCATAAAAATAATATAATAACTTTGGGTACCATTCCTAATCAAAATCTCAGTAGCAGATAATATAACCAAAAGAATATTAGAAAGAAAAATACATGTAACTCTAAGCTTCTATAATTACTGAAAACAATAAAATTAGGTACTGTACAGTATACTTATATTCACAATATATAAGTGGTTCCTAAATGCTGGTGTATACAGAATCACTTGAAGATCTTATTAAAATACAGATTTTTGGACTCCACCCTTAGAATTTCTGATCCATAGGTCTGGAGTAGAGCCTAAGAATTTGCTTTTCTTAACAGTCTCCAGGTAAGGCTGTGCCGCTGATCCAGAGACCACACTTGGGGAACATCTGTTCTAGATAAATGACTACCTGATCAAAATTGTACATAAAAACCCACCTACTACAACATTATAAATGTAATTTAGTTATTACCCATAATACTTAGATAATGCTTGTTTTCCTAAAATTTAAGAAGTCTGGGTGATGGGGATGGATAATGCTTTAAATTATTCTAAACAATGTAAAATAAAGTGGAAGAGGAGACAAGGAAATTAGTTCTATTGTACTTTGCACAGCCTCCAATCTCCTATTTCTGCCACTAGATGGAAACCAGTACAATGGTTAGCTGTCAAACTGCAGATACAAATTGAAAAACAGTAAAACTGAGGTGAAACTTACATTACATGGTATTAATTAGAAACGGACATATAGCTGTGGGTCCCTTACTGACATTAACTGTAGAATGGCCATCTGTACTTTTTGATTCATTGTATATGTCATTAGCCATAGGCCTATCAGCCCTATCAACTTCAAAGAGACTTATTACTGGTTGAATTACGATGCCCCAAAATTCTTATAAGTCCTAACCCCCAGTACCTCAGAGTATGACCTTATTTGGAGACAGAGCCTTAAGGAAGAAATGAAGTTAAAATGATATCATTAAGGTGGGCCCTCATGCAATATGACTGGTGTTCTTATTTGTAAGGGGTAATACAAGCAGTCACTTAGACACCTACAGAGGGAAGATGATGTGAAGACACAGGGATAAGACAGCCATCTACAAGCCAAAGACGGGCCTAGAGCAGATCCTTCCTCTGCAGCCCACAAAAAGAACCAAATCTGCCAACACCTTCACCTCAGACTTTTTGTCTCCAAAATGGTGAGACAACGTATTTCTGTTGCTTCTGCCACTAAGTTTGTGATACTTCGCTATGGCAGTCCTAGCAAACCAGTACAGGGGCTTTCTCTTTTATTTACTTTTTTTCACTTTAGAAAAGGTTGAATGACTACTATAAACAATGTAATGTGTCAAGCACTGAGACCACAAAAAAGATTAATTAGCCTTCAAGGAGCTTACAGTCTAATGGTTCATTACTTACAGCATATTCATTTAGTCATTAAAAGATTTCAGCCATTTTCTCAGGTTTTTGGTGCTTGATTTAATGGGTCATCAACAAAAAGTAAAAGACCCCAACACTGAATTCTACTTCACTTCTACTGCCACCATTCCAATTACTGCATTCTACCTGCTGCCTAGTCCTTAGCGCAAACTTTTCTGACTGGCCTCTTCCCCTCTCTCCAACCTATCATATGCATTGCTGGCAACCCCCTTCCAGAAAGCACCCTTCATGTAAGTTTCCTGATTAAAATGTTTCAATAAATATCTTAAAAGAACATTCATTTTCTCCCAATTCAAGTTACAGTCAGTACTTCCCAACAGATGTACGTAACTTCAAACAAATTACTTAAAACCACTGGTTTAGTCTGCACCTAGAAAACTGAAGTGTCTTTAAAAGAAGCAATTATTTATAATGAACAAGAGTAGCAATATCATGAAGTATCATTTAATACACCTGTACATAACTATACCCCCTCAAATAACTCTAAGTTCAGCACAGGACTAATGACCTCAATTTATTAAGTAGTGAGGGTACAAATTGATAGCTGTTCTTGATCTATGGATGCCTCATAAAATACCCAATCCTATCTCTAGATTCCAAAACTTATATGTAAAGTTCTCATGGGGAGCTTGTATCTTATACAACTTCATTCTATATTGTGCATTGGGCTTACAAATATGGCCTTAATTACAAATGAAAACTTAACTTGGAATTTCTTGCCATTTCATTATCAAATGTCTCAACTACTGAGTTATCCCATTTGTTTTATTTTGATAAAACTAACATATATAGTTATCCCATTTGTTTTATTTTGATAAAACTAACAGTATTCAATTCCCAGGGAAAAATAATTGTTAGCACTAAATTTTCTCTAGAATTTCTCCTCCCTTTTTCTTTCCTCAACAGAGTTCAGTTACATGGTTTAGGAAGCCAACGAGGCTGCTGATACTCCTCCATTATGTTACAAGTAAATAAATTTCACACCTTCAAAAATTACTGAAGTGCAAAAGAATATTTCTTGGCCTCTTTATACATAATATTCTAGTGTCGCTATTTCTTTTAGGTCCCAGAGAGAACATCTCTTATTAGTCCTACAATTAAATGATTCAGCAACCAGCCACACTATCTTTGCCTTTTAACAGTTCCAATCAGTAGCAGATCTAGGTGTAATCAACAGCAGCAGGGGGCTTTAGGAAGCAAAACAAAACAAAAACAGTAGGAATCTTTACTAGAATACAGTAATTGATACAGGGGAACATTATAGGCTATTTTAATCCAAGTTAATCTAAGATATTAGAGTCTGATTTTATAATCAGAAGTGAAATGAGCAGGACAACTTCTGCATATCTGAAAACAGAACAAATGTCAAACAGTTAATAAGGTTAAAATGAAAGAAGACTGTTTTCAAATGAATCTTCTCAGTCTCAGAAGGGTCATTACTTCTGTTTTGGTTATTTAAGCACCCATTTAGCTGATAAATTAAAGCCCTCCTTACCTCCTACTGCTACCGTGCCTAACCAATTTCATATCATATACTTATAAAATTAAGGTATCTCAGAGAGTAACTAACTAGCAATGCTCTTATTCCTTTAAAAAAAACATTTAAAATTTTAGCAGCAACATCAGGACAGCCTTAAAATGTAATTTTGCATTTCCTTCATTTTCATATTTTTGATTCCCTACCCTAGAGTGTATGGGTGGTTGTTAAGAGCTATGACTGGTGCTACTTAATAGCATGCAGGTAGTACAGTGATTTATTTACATGCGAAATCAAAAGCCAATGGCAGTATCATGTGATGACTACAAATTTTAACTCTACAAAAATCCACAAATGGAAATGTTACCATAGTAACAACCTGATCACACTGCACGTGAGGATAACTGATTTCATGATATAATTCTATAGCTGTTCATTGCAATATGTGCAATGAGACATCTAAACCTCAATTCTTCTATTTCTTCCCGCTGCTCGGAAGAACAAGATGGGAGGAATGTGGCTGACAAGTTTACAATCTTGTCATATTCTTTTTTTACTTATTTTAATTTTTTCAAAACAAAAAATTTTAAAAATAAGTTGGCTAAGATTTAAAACACCGAACTATAAAACTCGGCATAAGACATATTCCAACCTAGAGTGTTAGGATTTCATACAGCAGAAAACGAGTGTACCTGGTGGCAATCATTTCTCTTTCTTAAAATACTCCCAAAGTTATCCAGCAACTATCCTACAGTGCTTTTACCTCAAAAAGTAGTCTTTTGTATTATAAAAGAAAAACAGTACAAAAAAGGGTACATCTTCTAAGGAGGAGGTACATTAAGAAAAATGTTAATAAAAATATTATCCATCATTATCAGCAAGTCAACATTTGCCTTGAAAAAGTGCTTTTCTTTCTTTTTTTTTTTTAAAGATTTTATTTATTCATTTATTTGAGAGAGTGAGAGAGAGAGAGAGCACATGAGAGGGAGGAAGGTCAGAGGGAGAAGCAGACTCCCCGCCGAGCAGGGAGCCCGATGCGGGACTCGATCCCGGGACTCCAGGATCA